>NC_056731.1:1330663455-1330745955 GCF_019279795.1 Protopterus annectens | reverse complement strand
GGAAAAAAAAAACAGATTAAAATATAATTTTTTGCAGGGGCAAACCCTTAGCACGCAGCATGTGGTGGGCTATGCCCCCACACCTTCTGCTAATTATATATAGTAACTGTGAGATCACACAATCCCCAGGGAATGGAATATTCCACTAGCCAGGGATTGTTGATCTCACATACAATGCAACAGATGTCAACCATCTGTGTAGTTGACTACATTTTGTTGACTAAATATGCACGCACACACACACACACACACACACACACACACACACACACACACACGCACGCACGCACACACACACACACACACACACACACACACACACACACACACACACACACACACACACACACACACACATACTGTAGTTTCATCAAACATAACTTACTTAGCAGAAGAAGTTAGAACAATATCTTACCTCTCTATCTAAAACAACATTTTCAGAATTGTATACCGTATGTATAGTACCTTGCATCAGAATTAGTCATACAGGATTAGTCACACTCAGCCCCTTCAACACACAGAATATTTAAAGAACTCAAAATCACAGCAGCAAACCTTGTCAAACCTTCCTTTTTCCTCTTCGGACAAAATCTTTGCCTCATCTTCCTTCAGGTTAAATCCTCCATAAGCCCTGATTCCAACGTCAGAAATCATGACTCTTGAGTCAAAGTTCCTGCTCTGAACCATGACAAACCTCTAACTGGGAGGCCTGTCATTAGCCTTCCCATTGTCAACATTTTATGCAAGCTTCAGTGGAAATCAGTGTTTTATTATTCTCGCTATTCTCAGTAATACAACTTCCTAACTAGATTTCATTAAGAACATTACAGACACAAGACTACAGTTAAAAGCATATGTCATAGCCCCATACAAAAGATGTTGCAATATGTGCCAGCACAAAACAATCAGTTTTGTATTTAGATAAATGGGTTGCATGACGTAGTCAACTAATCAGCATTCTGATTAGCCAGTTTAGCTTAGTATAATGCGTTGAAGAGATGGTGCTTAAAGTATTAATTCATATTGTCATATTTTTAATTAGCCATTTCAGAGGGGCATGATCAGATATCATGCTAAAGACTCTATCTAAGAGATAATATTTTAATGACTAGATCACCAATTTTAAAGCCAAGCACTCTCCCTCTATGGCTGAACACCTCTACAGCATAATGTACTGTTTCATGTGACTCACATAGTGCTCTTCATTTTGGATATTTTAGTGGGGGCAGTTCGTCTGACAAATCTACCTCTGATGCATCCATATACAGAGTAAATTCATTTGTAAAATCAGAAGTTGTTAACACTGGTTCTTTTCAGGACCTTAAATATTCTGTTTGCCTCAATAGGTTCATAGGTTCATAGGTTCATAGGTAGGTACTAGGTTATCAGCCGAGGGCCAAAGCAAGCATAGCCAACAGTGTATTGGCTTTCGCCATCCATGTATTGTTAAATTCCTGCCCCTCTATCGAGCAGTGCCCCAGACATAATCCCAGGGGTGAATTTCCTATCACCCATCCACTTATCAAGGTTTCTCTTGAATAGTGCTAATGATGAGCTCTGCTTGACTGGATGGGAATTTTGCTCCAGAGCATGGGAAGTCTCTGAGGCATGAATCTATCCCTCCAGCATGTCCTATTTATTGTTGTGATGAGGTTTAGGTCCCTAGAGCATGTAGCTCAGTGAGATTGGGATTTCTTCAAATGGAGCATGTCCAACAATTCCGAGTTTGACATAGCTTTGTATGTCAGACAGAGGTCTCCTCGGAGTAAGCAGTATGCGACCGAGTAGAGTTTGAGTTTCTTGAGCCGGTTGGCATAGGGCAATTGTTTGAGGCCAGTAATCTTCTTGGTGAGGTACTTTTGGGGCCTCTCAAGTTGTTTTAGGTGTCTTGTGAGGTACATCTCAAACGGGGCATTGTATTCAATGAGGGGTTTGATAATTGATGAGTAGAGGGGAACGATGACTTCCTTATTTCTAGATGCGAACCCTTTTGTGATTAAGTGGGCGACGAAGAAAGATTTTCTGACCACTGTGACAATGTGGTTATCAAAGGAGAAGTTACTATCCACTTGGGTCCCAAGGTCTCTTATCACACTTTCTGTGTTGTGTACTTCCTCCTATTTGGTAATTCATGGGTATTGTGTTTTTGCCAAAGGGGATAACAATGCACTTTTTGGCATTTAGTTTGAGACCATGATTTTGACACCAGGTGTCAGTCTCGGTGAGGCCCTTTTGCAGGATGTCTACATCAGCAGGGGAATCGATAATGGCACCCAATTTGCAGTCATCTGCGAATTTGGTTAGCCATAGACCCTCGGTGTTCGCTTGCACTTCAGAGAAGTATATACCAAACAGGAGGGGTCCCAAGACTGTACTCCACTTGTCACTAGTTTGGAGTCGGATCTGGAGTCAGCAACTCTTGCCATGTTGGTTCTGTCCGTGAATCAGTTGGCCACCCATCTCATGATGTAAGGGTTTATGTTAAGGTTGGTGAGTTTATCAATGATTCCTGAATGAGGAATAGTGTCAAAGGCTTTAGCGACATCCAGGTAGGCTGTGTGGACCACCCTACCCTCATCTATGGCCTTAGTAACTGTTTCAAAGAAGTCTACCAGGTGTAGGAGACATGACCTACCTTTTACAAATCCGAATTTGGTAGCATCCAGAGTTTGGAGGTTACCTATATCTTTGTTTATGAGTTCCATGATGATACATTCCATGACCTTGCAGATCAGGCTTGTCAGGCTAATAGGTCTATAGTTCCCGGGGTCTGTGGTGGTTCCTCCTTTGTGGAGTGGGATAACCTTTGCTGTGTACCATTCTGTGTGGACATAGCCTGTGGTGATGTTGTGGTTGAACATTGATTTTAAGTGGGGGGCTAGTTCATTTTGGAGTTTGTGAAGACGCAGCCTGGGATGTTGTCCGGTCCCACGGATGCTGTGTTTTTTGCCATTTTTACCTGTGTGTTTGTGATTGCCAGGGCTCTACAACCATTTGGTATAGTTATAGGCCCTTTGGGGGGTGAGGGGGGAGTAAAGTTTGCACTGAACCTATCTGGCAATATGTTGGCAATATCAGTTGGCTCTGTATATTTTGTGCCATTCTCTTGTAGCTTGGTGCAGATCTGGGTGCTGCCATGGAGATTCTTGGCATAGTTAAAGAATGCCTTGTGGTTGTTTTTGAAATCTGTGGCAATTTTTCTTTCAAAATTAGCTTTGGAGGATTTTATGAGAGATCTTAGTTTCTTACTGAGGCTCATCAGTGAGTTCCTCCATACCTTTTACTCTCTTTTGCAACAGTTTCTTCCTTCTGTTGTAAAGTTTGGCAATGGCAGGGGACCACCAGATCAGCTTCCTTTGTTTTGGAGGATAGCATCTTGGTTTTATTGGGGATAGCACGATCCATGCACTCATGCAGGTGCTTGTAGAGTGCATCTGTGTAGTATTCAGCAGTCGTGACTGTATTGACTGTGTTATCCAACTGCAGGGGTGTCAAAAAGTTAGTCACCTCATTTTTGAGAAGCATGAAGTTCGCTTTGGAAATATTTTTTACGATGGTTTCCTTGTGTGGGGTTGGGGTTGGAATGTGGATATCTAGGGTAATTAGTTTATGGTCTGATCTGACTAGCGTGGAGTTGATGTTGGGTATTGAGCACCGGTCACCCATGTTTGTAATGACCAGGTCCAGAATATTGTTGCTCCTGGTGGGGGTGTTGACAAGTTGATCCAGGGCATTAGAGTTTATGAACTCCACGAATCATTGAGCAAGGGGGTTAGTACAAGAGTAGTTTTTCCAGTTTATATTGGGGTAGTTGAAATCGCCCATTATTATAGTATTTGGTTGGACCCTCATTTTTTCCAATGTCCCCATGAACAAGGAGTGAGTGTCCTGGGTCATGGTGGGGGATCTATAACAAGCTAGAATTTGTAATTAATTTTTGCCCTGGGTTAGTTGCACTTGGATGATTTCAGAGGCATCGTATTTTGCAACTAGCCTGGAGGTGTGGGTGTCCTTGATGAATATGGACACACCCACACACTTTGGGTTTTGGTCCGGGTTTTGTGGCCGAAACATGAGGTATGAATTATAGCCTGGTAGTGCTGGGGTGCTGTCATGAGCCCTGAACCAGATCTCAGTCACTGCCCAGATATCGATGTTCTCCATTTTGAGGAATGCCTCGAGTGAGTGCATTTTGAGGTTTACACTTGTATAGGGGGCGGGTTCAAATTGTTCTACCATGGTGTGGATGGCAGAAGAAATGGGGTAGGGGTTATCCTAATGTAACAGTATGCCAAGAGTGTTTTGGAGGTGAAGAGAGTATCTGATAGAGTGATGTTTATGAAGCTTGAAATTGATGGTGTAATGATGAATGTTGTTAGTGCATATGCTCCACATGTTGGGTGTGCAATGGATGAGAAAGAAAAATTTTGGAGTGAGTTGGATGAAGTGGTGGTGAGTGTACCCAAGAGTGAAAGACTAGTGATTGGAGCGGACTTCAATGGGCATGTTGGTGAAGTGAACAGAGGGGATGAGGAAGTGATGGGTAGGTATGGTATTAAGGAGAGGAATGCAGAAGTTCAGATGATTGTGGATTTTGCAAAAAGAATGGACATGGCTGTGGTGAATATGTATTTTAAGAAGAGGGAGGAGCATAGGGTGACATACAAGAGTGGAGGAAGATGCACACAGGTGGATTATATCCTATGTAGGAGGGCCAGTTTGAAGGAGATTGGAGACTGTAAAGTAGTGACTGGGGAAAGTGTAGTTAAGCAGCATAGAATGGTGGTCTGTAGGATGACATTGGTGATCAAGAGGAGGAGGAGGAGTGTGAAAGCAGTGCCAAGGATTAAATGGTGGAAGTTAAAAAAGGGTGATTGTGAGGTGGAGTTCAGGGAAGAGTTAAGACAGGCACTGGGAGGCAATGAAGAGTTACCGAATCGCTGGGTAACTACAGCAGAGCTAGTAAGAGAGACTGCTAGGAAGGTGCTTGGTGTGACATCTGAACAGAGGAAGGAGGACAATGAGACATGGTGGTGGAATGAGGAAGTACAGGAGAGTATACAGAGGAAGAGGCTGGAGAAGAAGAAGTGGGATTGTCAAAGAGATGAAGAAAGTAGACATGAGTATAAGGAGATGAGGCGCATGGCAAAGAGAGAGGTGGCAAAGGCTAAGGATAAGGCATATGGAGAGTTGTATGAGAGATTGGACACTAAAGAGGGAGAAAAGGACCTGTACCAATTGGCTAGACATAGGGACAGAGCTGGGAAAGATGTGCAGCAGGTAAGGGTGATAAAGGACAGTGAGGGAAACGTACTCACAAGTGAGGAGAGTGTGTTGAGTAGATGGAAAGAGTACTTTGAAGGGCTGATGAATGAAGAGAATGAGAGAGAGAAGGTTGGATGATGTGGGGATAGTGAATCAGGAAGTGAAGCAGATTAGCAGGGAGGAAGTAAGGGCAGCTATGAAGAGGATGAAGAATGAAAAGGCTGTTGGCCCAGATGGCATACCAGTGGAAGCATGGAGGTGCTTAGGAGAAATGGCAGTGGAATTTTTAACCAGATTGTTTAATGAAATTTTGGAAAGTCAGAGGATGCCTGCGGAGTGGATAAAAAGTGTTTTGGTACCTATCTTTAAGAATAAGGGTGATGTGCAGAGCTGCAGTAACTACAGAGGGATAAAACTGATCAGTCACAGCTTGAAGTTATGGGAAAGAGTAGTGGAAGCTAGGTTAAGAAGGGAGGTGATGATTAGTGATCAGCAGTATGGTTTCATGCCAGGAAAGACCACTACAGATGCAATATTTGCTCTGAGAGTGTTGTTGGAGAAATACAGAGAAGGTCAGAAGGAGTTGCATTGTGCCTTTGTGGACTTAGAGAAAGCATATGACAGGGTGCCTAGAGAGGAGTTGTGGTATTGTATGAGGAAGTCAGGAATGGCAGAGAAGTATGTAAGAGTAGTTCAGGATATGTACAAGGGTAGTGTGACACTGGTGAGGACTGCGATGGGAGTGACAGATACGTTTAAGGTGGAGGTTTGATTACATCAAGGATCATCTCTGAGCCCTTTCTTATTTGCAGTGGTGATGGACAGGTTGACAGATAAGATTAGACTGGAGGCCCCGTGGACTATGATGTTTGCAGATGACATTGTGATATGTAGTGAGAGTAGGGACCAGGTTGAGGAGACCCTGGAGAGGTGGAGATATGCTTTAGAGAGGAGAGGAATGAAGGTCAGCAGGGCTAAAACAGAATATATGTGTGTAAATGAGAGGGAGGGTAGAGAAATGGTGAGGATGCAGGGAGTAGAGTTGGTAAAGGTGGATGAGTTTAAGTACTTGGGATCAACAGTTCAGAGTAATGGTGAGTGTGGAAGAGAGGTGAAGAAGAGACTACAGGCAGGGTGGAATGGGTGGAGAAGAGTGTCAGGAGTGATTTGTGACAGACGGGTACCAGTAAGAGTGAAATGGAAGGTCTACAAGAGGGTAGTGACACCAGCTATGTTATATAGGTTGGAGACGGTGGCATTGATGAAAAGGCGGGAGTCAGAGCTGGATGTGGCAGAGTTAAATATATTAAGATTTGCACTGGGTGTGACTAGGATGGACAGGATTAGGAATCAGTATATTAGAGGGTCAGCTCAGGTTGGACAGTTTGGAGACAAAGCAAGAGAGGCGAGATTGCATTGGTTTGAACATGTGCTGAGCAGGGATGCTGGGTATATTGGGAAAAGGATGCTAAGGATGGAGCTGCCAGGTAAGAGGAAAAGGGGAAGGCCTAAGATAAAGTTTATGGATGTGGTGAGAGAGGACATGCAGGCGGTTGGTGTGAAAGAGCATGATGCAGAGGAAAGGAAGAAATGGAAACAGATCATCCACTGTGGTGACCCCTAACGGGAACAGCCAAAAGAAGATGATGACACTCCTAGCATTGAGTAACATTGCCCTCAGTTTTTTTTTTCCAGTAGATCTTAAAGCGATGGGTTTGTTTTTTGAGCCTTGCCTAAAAAAGGCACTATACCATTCTCCCTTTTTAAGAGCTTTCCTTTCTGTGAAATCAGTCAAATGTCTGGTTATAGTTGTAAAATTAGGTGCAAATTTTCCATAGTGCCCAGTTAGTCCAAGGAAAGTCATCTCCCATGGTTTATTGGAGAATAAAGGCAAGTTTTTTTTTTCATGGCCTCCACTTTTCGAGTTGTGGATTTATTGCACCCTTTCCTATAAGGTACACCAGATATTTGACTTCCACCAAGCCCAACTTATCTTTTTTAGTATTCACAGTCAAATCTACTTGTCCTAAGGACTTTAACATGGCCTTACTTTAGACAGGTGAAGCTCACTGTTTTTTGAATGGATGACCACATCATCTAAGTATGCAGCAGAAGTAATAGCCAGGGAATTGTTATGGCTAGGCTTGTATAGGCCCTAGGGCCAATAGCCTAGTACCAACCTATGAACCTATATTATGAGTGGCTCTTCAGTATTTTATCTGTTAATCTATAAAAGATAGATGGATCTCAGTATAGACCATATGTTTGCAATGTATGCTGAATTATAATTTATTTGAATCATAATATTACATTATATTTAATGGTTATAAAGGCAGTTTTTCTATTAGCTGAGGAGAAAACAGTATATGCCAATACCCTGTGGTCAAGTCTAATGTTGTCAGGTGTTTGGCTTTTCTTAACTTCTCTATCAACTGATTAATTTTGGGCATAACATAGTTATCACCTCTGAAAATGGTATTTAGTTTTCAAAAGTAATTACAAAATCCGACATTTCATCAGGTTTAGGAACCAGCACTGTTTGGAGGCTCCATTCATTGTGTGAGTCTTTTTTCTCTCCAGTTTTGGCCACCTTTTGATATTTTTGTCTAATTAATTGTTACTGTGACTCTGGTACTCTGTCAGGTCTCGGTCTAACCCTCACTCCAGGCATTGCCACTATGTTATTTTCTATTAATTTAATTCTCAAAGGCATGTCTGAGAATACTCTTTTAATCATTAATAAAAATTATTTTATTTTCAACTTTTGCACTTTGAACAAGGACTCTTCTAACTGTACTTCAGCTAAAAATTCTCTGGTCTCTTCTGTATGAATGTCTTCATGTAAGAAAACCACAGTACATTCTACTTCTTTCCATGGCTTCAATTAAGTAATGTGATAGAGTTGCTTAATTTTTCTGTTTACAGTGGTCTAACCTTGTTGTTCACTACATTTAGCCTTTAAATCACCTCATGGTGGTATCTTCTTTTGCCAGAAGCGTGTTTTCTATGGATGCAGTAATAATAATAAACACTGACAACATGGGTTAATATTCTCCAAGATGGGTGTTATTGTCATGGACTTTTTAAATCTCTTGGGATTTCTACATGTGCTCTTTCATTATGAATGTAACAGGCTTTAGTCTGTCCTGCAGACTATAATAATGTTCTATCACACTTTCAATAATCTCTTTAGCAATATCAAGCAAACCTATGTGATGCTTGTCCTACAAGAGCTCAAATGAAGTAAACCCAGTAGAAACCTGCAATACCACACTTACTACAAATAGCAAATAAATGAACAGCTGGTCCCAGTTCATACCATCTGCATCAATTTCTTTTCTTAGCATGAATTTCAGTGTTTTACTGAATCTCTCTCCTAAGGCATCAGTCTGTGGATGGTATGCTTACATTGTTAACTGCTCAGTTTTAAATGTTGTAGTGATTGGTAGTATAATTATTTAATTGGCTATCTAGTATTTGGGATGTTTTTTTTTTAGTTACAATTTACTTCCTCCATTTCTCTTTCAATGATTCAGTATACTCTTATATGTATAGAAATACTGACTTAAAAACCTGTTGTCATGCACTTAAAATATAAATAAATAAATAAAATAAACCACAAAATTTAAATTCCCCAATAACAAAACAACACTCATCAAAAAGGAAGACATAATACATTTACTTTTGCAATCATTATTTTATATCTCATCTCCGAAAATATCGAAAATTATACCACAGACACATGTATAACAAAACATGTCAAACTGTACAACACCTACCATTAAAACTAATTGGCAAGCAACTTCCACACATACTCCTACATGCACTGAAACTAATTTATCATATACATTTTGATTCATGAAAATGGTAAAGCCTCCCACCCCAAATTATATATACTAAGTCTATAGTCACACAGTGTCAACCAAAGATACAGTGCAGGAAGTAATTTCTATTAGCCCCGTTCAACAAGTTGTGATTTTTACTGGTAGAGGCACTTCTCTACCCACTGGCCAGCAGTGACTTCAATAAGTTATGTTTCAATGGGCCAATGGCTGTGGACTATGATGAGCTTTCATTCTTTCTTTTTGTTTTCCATTCAGTAAAGCAAGCAGATCAGAAAAAAGTACACTCTAAATAGACTGTACTTCTTGCAGGTATTATATTAGCACTTCTAGAATTCACAGTTCCTCCTACAAATGAAGCCCTATTTTCTCCACAAGTGTCTCTTCTCCTCTTTGGTGTTTCTTTTTGCTATCCTATTCTTCTGTCTTTTAAAATCCATGCTGAACTACATACACCAAGTGTTATTTAGTCATGGAAAGTGTTGACTGGGGGAGTGGGTATCGTGGGCTGTTTTATCTTACGAAACAGGCAAGTCAGGTAACCGATCTATAATAGTGAAACCGAGTTTTGCTGGTTACACAGGAAGGCGCCCTTCTTAAGTAGATTCTTGGATTAAGCAGACACTCCCTGATGTGCTTATGTTAGGTAATCCATTTGAAGTATATTACCCCTACTGCATGGTAATTTGGTTTCCAAAACAAAAAGAAAAGAGAATTCAACATAATTTCCAGTACAATGTTCATTGCATCAGAGTATTTCATCAGTGGGCACTTTCCTTTGCCCAGCCTTGTATAAGCATCTGCATTGAGTACATTAAGACTATACCTCTCATCTGGCCATAGTTTTGCAATATGTACAGATTGTTGCCTCATATTTGTGGGTCAGTTCATCATAAAACTTGTAGTTATCAAACAAATCACTGAGGAGAGAAGTCAATAAATAATGGCAGGTATCTGAGTTTTAGGCGTTTCATCTTCCAGAAGAGACATGGTAATGCACAATCTTTTATTTTTGCAATGTTCTAAGTTTATAAGAACAATATTTAAATCCTGTGCCTAATAGTAATCCTTTGTTTCCTCGTTATTTTTTGTCTTTGTCCAGAAGTTTTGGATCCACAGTTTAAAAATTATGATTAAGAATTAGGTGTTGAGTAGCTGAATATATTACATTTAACTGAACTAGGCCATGCAAGTATGCATTCAATTTGTTTTACAAAGTCTAAAATGTTTCTCCAAAAAATGTGTACAATCTACTAAATTATATATTATAAAAGTCAAATAATTAGAATTGTATTGTAATACATTCATTAAAAATAATGTACATCACTGATAAAATGAAAACCAGAAAAGTGTTACATAAAACAAATAACAAATGCCCATTCTGTGAGAGACTACACCCCATAACCCACCCAACCCGCAGTGGGAGTCGTATGTTCCCACCATCCAACCTACAGAAATTGATAGTCAGGTTGCACCATCATGGAAACAGAAGGAATACTTGGTTTGCCGGAAAAACATCTGTTCATATTGCTCTGAGGTATATATGACCTTGGTGTTAATATATTTAGTTAATAGATAATAGGAAGCACAACCCCTCTATGTGGACTAGTACAGGATCCAGCCCCCTGTAAAAGCAATGAACGTTAATGTCATTTTTTTCATGAAAGTATATTTTGATTTAATTTGCCATTATTGTTTATATCATATTTTTCATTACACTTCATACCTGCATTTCATTTACAGATTACTTTCAGAACTGTCATCTTTATCAACAATATATACCCCGGGATTCATGAAGCTTGCACCAGGTGCAGATGTAGCGTTGGCGTTCCAACACCAAATATGGCCGGTGAGTGATCAAGATACAAGCTGTTTAAACGAGCACTACCTGTGTATGCTACGCCCACAGAGCTCCCGGCCCCTGTATCCTAATTACTCCATTTGCAGCAGTGTAGCATGCAAATGAAGGTCTTTAGCGATCCAGGAAGTGGTGCAGGCGTAGTATAAGCATGCAGAAATGTAAACCGTAAAAAACGGTTTACATTTTTGCAAACATAAAATCAGAGCTTTCACAGCCGGCCAAACCCATGTATTATATTGTTAATATATGCCAATGGCAAAATATATAGCCATTGGCATAAAAAAAAAATGTACAAAATATAAAAAAAACATTTACTTTTATTTTTCGCACTATCGCGAAGTTGAAGCGCAGGGCAGCGGCGCACAAACCAGATCACAAGGAAAATAGAAAAATATAGAATAGAACTGCAATGTAACATATATCATGATTTCCCCATAATAGTCAATGGCAGGCATGTTACACCACACCATGGTGCAAGGGTTGCTAAGGGGCTGTGACAGTGATTTGCACGGTAGCTAGGAATTAGTAGGCAATGCCATGCAAATGAGAGGAGTAATAGTGAATCACTGATTCCTCGCTGGTGTAAGGATGCACCTCACAGCATAGCGTTATAACACCGAAGTGTGCCCTTGAGATAAAAATGACAACAAGAGAGGGGTGTGTCACCTTTGCTGTAAGCAGATTGGAGCATTGCTAATGCGGTTTCCCCATAGCTAAGCAAAGCTGCAGGAAAGGGATGTGTTGAACTGGCTATAGCTTTGCTTAGCTGAGAACACACAAGGTAACTGAGTATGCATGTGAACGGAGATTAAAACGCGCTTAAACTTGATAAACGGGTTTGCGCAGCATGCACCGGAGCTGAAACAGGAAGGATATAGGAAAAAAATAAGGAAATGCTGCAGCAGGGAAATTGGAGTACAAATGACTAATTGACACCTAGGAACCTACAGTGGGCCATTGACAACAGCTAACAAGGCTGCAAGCAGCTACCTGCAGAACAGGAAAGGGGAGGGGCTATACTGCAAAGAAAACAGTAACATGTCACAGCAGAACAAAGCAGATTTGCATTATATCAGCAACAAGACACATTTTGCAACACATGACTGGGTAGTGAAAGTATAAAATAAGAAAGATGGCAGGTGGAGGCATGCCTGATAATGGGAGGGGATCCTGGTATAAAAGTGAAATAAAGGGCAACAGATTAATCAAGGCAGGCAAACATAACTTCACACTAAAGGCCCCACACTTGCAGTACTCACTGTAAAACCCATAATTAAGATACCCTGAAGCTGGAATTGCTCATACGCACCCAGTGACATCAGCAGCATCCATAGCACAATAGTATAAAGTGTGAAAGCACCTCACACACACTTGTGTATTCCCATACACTGCACCATTGGTGTATACAGATGGGAAACTTTTAATATGTACATGTTAAGGGCTGTCATAGCTTTGATCTACCAGCATGTGTTGGAGACTGAAGGTGGTGTGGAGGATGATGCTTACAACCACCCCAGGCACCAGAGGAAAAGAGTGTTCAGATCCAGGGTAACCTACAGGGGCTACATGATCTGGAGATAGCAGAGCATTACAGGGTTGACAGGGACACCCTACAGCAACTTGTGGAGCTGTGCCGGCCATGCCTCAAAGCCAGAAAAACAGAGGGGAACCCATCCCAATGGATATGAAGGTATGTGTAAAGCCTGAGAATACTAGCTACAGGTACCCTTCAAAGGCCAACTGGGGATATAATGGGGATTTCACAGGCATCAGCATCCAGGGTACTTCACCAGTTCCTGGATGCTATGTTACCACATGCCAATGAGCACATATACATCCCTGAATGCAGGAGGAGTTGGCCAGCAATATGCGTCTCGTCCACCATGTGGCAGAAAAAACGTGGGTACTGGGTGCGATAGACTGCATGCACATACACATCAAGTCACCACCCGGTGAGCAGGGTAGGCGCTACATAAATTGCAAGGGATACCCCTCCATCAACTGCCAGGTCATGTGCAATGCCCAGAGCATTATCATGGATGTGTATGCTGGCAGCCCTGGAAGCTATCACGACTCCCACATCTGACATGCCTCACAGCTGTATCAGGTATTTGTGAAGGGGACATCCCATATGGCCATCTGGTGGGGGATGCTGGTTTTGCATTGGAACCGTGGATGATGACTCCCATCAGAAATGCATACACACCCATGCAAGAACACCATAATGAGGCACACTCACAAACCAGAATCATCACAGATCGTGTGTTTGAGATGGTTAAATCATGGTTCCATTGCTTGAACATATCTAGTGAAGCCTTGCAGTACTCTCCAGGAACATGTGCCCACATCTTCATAGTATGTGCCATGCTCAACAATATGATCCTGCAGAAACAGCTGGGCTTGGAAGTGAGTACTCAAGTAAGTTTCCCAGCTAATGGTAGTGTAGTTGACATCGACCAATACCAGGGTGTTTGGTAGGACTGTCATATTTTCCACTGTCTCTAGGTAGGAGGAGTGGTGGTCCTGGGTCATGGAGAGTGATCTGTAGCAGGCCACAGTTTGCACTGCATTTGTGGCAGGTGTTAGCTGCACGTGGGTGATCTCAGAGGTATCATGCTGACCCACTAACCTAGAAGTCTAGGTATCCCTGATGAATATGGATACACCCCCTCCATGTCTGTGTCAGTCCATGTTCTGTGGCCGAAATGTGTGATATGGGTTGTAGTCCAGTAGTGCTGGTGTGCTCTCAGGAGCCTTAAAACAGGTCTCAGTTACTGCACAGATGTTGAAGTTGTCCATACGGAGGAGTGCTGTGATGCGTACATGTTGTGATTACAACCCCTGGCGTTGAGTTGCATAACCCTCATTGATTTTGCTATTGTGCTGTTTACGGAGGTGGGATTCACCTTTGAGACTTGCCTAAAAAGGCACCATGGGGGGCTCCAATAGCCTTGGCCAGTATTCCAAAGCCTAAGGCTGACACATGCAAGCCAGTATGGTATTGTTGCATGCATGTTTCCCATTGGTGCTTGTTTCTCATCTTTCCTCTAGGTAACCTACTGGTAAGCAATAGAAAGCCTTAAACTTATACAAGTCTTCTAGCTTCCAAGATAGGCTTTTGTATGTTCGTGCTGTACTTAACTGTTTTCTGACTACATGGTGATTTTTCACTGTATATTGTGATCTGAAAGCTCTGTTTATTCACATATTATGTCTGTGATGGCCTGCACTTGAGAGGTTCACAGATAGGTAGTAGGCTATCAGCCTAAGGGCATTTAGAAGCATAGCTACAGTGTGTTGGCTTTCTACGCACTACTGGTGAAGTAACTGAGCCTCTGTCAAGCATAGCCAATGAAGTGATTCCAGGCAGAGTTGCCGGAAGCTGTTGAGAACTGGGGTGGTGGAGGGTGATAGGGGCACTTAGTGATCTAAAGAGGGCATGTTAACATAAAAAATCAACACAATTCAATTTCCCCAACAGGTCTTGCAGCTATAAAACTGAAGGGGCTCCCCCACCCCCTGGCTGTATGGTTCTGGGACACATGATCCAAGGGGTGTATATTCTGTTACCCATTCACACATCAAGGTTTCTCATGAAGTGTGTCAGTGAGGGGCTATGCCTAATGTAGTTAGGAATTTAATTTATAGTCTCTCATTTCACTTGTTATGTTTTTATTTCAAAAGTAAGTGAAGCTCAGAGGGTTTGGGCACCTCCGCCCTTTACTTAGCCTAGCTTACACATAGAAATCATCTAAATAGGAAATAGGCAGAAGCAACATTAATGTCAATAATGTAATGGTTACAGCATTTGAATAGTATCTGTGCATTCCTTGTTCAAATCCCAATAAAGTCAGAGATGTTTTTCATGTTAAAAAGTATACCTTAACCACAGCTTGCATATCTAGGTAGTATTCTTCAGTATAATAAGCATTTGAAACACCCATGTGTGCTGGAGAGTAAATTCAGCAGACAATGTAATGTTGTGTAAGCACATAGTGAGATGTTACTTCACCGAAATGTATATATTCTAAGTAGTTAGCGGATGTGGCCATGTTTGCACACACAGGTTATAGGTTTTAAAGTTTAACTGTTGCTTTAATGTCACACAAACACTTTTAAACATGCTTACAACTGCTTAAATGAGCCTTATTCTGGAGTAAAACACATTTTAAAGCATTGCAGGTGTTGAACCCTGGACCATGCACACCATAGTCATGGGCCTTACCACTAAGCCATCTGAGCTGTATACATGTTATGTGGTCTTTAGACTGCACCTTATACTATAGGCATTCCACAGTCTTCTTCTTCTTCTTTCAGCTTTTCCCGGTTAGGGGTCGCCACAGTGGATCATCTGTTCGCTCATGATTGGCAGTGGAGTTTTATGGTGTCGAGTTGCCAGCCCGGCACCCAACCTTCCACAGAAGGCACACACATGCACACATTCACACCTAGGGCCAATTTAGAGTGTCCAATCCACCTACAGCATGTCTTTGGGATGTGGGAGGAAACCGGAGCACCAGGAGGAAACTCACACGACCACAGGGAGGACAAACAGACTCCGCACAGAAGGCACCCCAGCCGAGAATCGAACAGTACATTGCAATGTACTATAGTTTTTGAATCAACATATATATATATATATATATATATATATATATATGTATATATATATATATATATATATATATATATATATATATATATATATATGTATACACATGTCAGTGATGTCTGCACATATATAGAAATATATAGAAATATATATATATATATATATATATATATATATATATATATATATATATATATATATATACAGTTACATCTATAGCCATATATATAAACATCTATGAACACACTTTGTGACACAGAAGCAATCCAAAGGAATTGAAGTGTACACAAAACACATGCAGCTCTGCTATTATAACTATTAATA
This sequence comes from Protopterus annectens, assembly GCF_019279795.1. Lineage (NCBI taxonomy): Eukaryota > Metazoa > Chordata > Ceratodontiformes > Protopteridae > Protopterus > Protopterus annectens. The sequence goes on along the minus strand of NC_056731.1, from coordinate 1,330,730,051 downwards.
TTAACTTAATTCACCATAGAAAGGATGGTTGTTGTGTATGGGGGGAGGAATGATAGGTAATGAAATTATGCATCAAGGAGAGCCTGGGTTGGATGTTTAATAAGTAAACTGGAGGGGTATACATGGAGTATGGGGACAATATAAAAAAGAAACAAAACAAGAACCATTCTCATCCATAATACACCTTGTCAGGTCACTTTGCAACACTTAATTCCACAAACATATGAACATTAACATGTATCATACATATGTATACCAACTGACTGTCACATTTGTTTTCAGTAGTGAGGAATGCCCGTAGTAAAATGTATATTCTAAACACCATAACATTTGTACGTATCTCAGATGCCTTAGTGGTAAAATCAGTGGCTGTGGTGTTCATGGTACCAGGTTCAAGACCTGCAAGGGCTGTTAATTCATTTTGAGGGCCAGAATAAGAGCTGTCGGATGCAAGTTGATTAAAGCACTTTTAAGCAGTTGTAAGTGGTTCTGCATGGGTTTGCATGACGGTAAGCGGCGCTTAAACACGGTTAAATGGATAAGCGCTTCACAGGTTTAACCTTTGCTTAACATCACGCAGACCACGGGCAAGCCTGCTTACAACCGCTTAAATGTGCGTTAATCACACTTTCCCTACCAGTGTCTCTTCTGAGAGGTAAAATAATAACCACTTCCAAAATTAGAAACAACAACCATGTACACTATCCTCAGACTAACTTACCAATAAGCTACCTGAGATGTTTCTATGCCAGTTGTGTATTCAGACAGGTTAAAACACAAAAGGGAGGATTGTGTGGAAATACAACAAACCGCCATGTACCCAATTAAAGGTGTATGCTATATATATTCAATTTATAACAAACCCATCTTAATAATTCAAAACTTTTCTGGTCTTCAGTTAATAGACTCTTTTCCCCAGGACGTTCTAAAACACCTTCCCCACTTAATTCTGATCCTGATACCCCTCAACAAACTGCAGATGCTTTCAACTCTTTCTTCACTGAAACTATACAAGCTCTTGCTAATCAATTGAACACTAATAACTCACACCCAACATGTAACCTTATAAACTCTTCCTTTAAATTCTCTCTACATCCCATCTCTACATCTTACATACACAGACTCCTTCTCAAGCTTAAACCTTGTACCCCCTCTGCTGACAAGTTACCTTCACTCTTTCTTTAAAAAGCTGCCAAGGCTATCGCATATCCTATTTCTATTCTAATAAATAGGACAATCAAAGAAGGTATCATCCCTGATATATGGAAGGTCTCTCACATTATCCCACTCCATAAAGGTGGTAACTCCATTGACTACTCTAACTATAGACCTATTGCTCTCCTCTCTCCCCTGGCCAAAATAATGGAGAAATGTATACACCATCAGCTTGTACAACAACTCTCTCTCCACAACATCATAGCTAACTGTCAACATGGATTCAGACCATATCACAGTACTACTACTGCCCTCCTTTCCTTTGTAGACACTATTAACCTGAACCGTAACAACAACCTACTCTCTTCTGCCATCTTCATTGACCTCTCCAAAGCATTCAATATGGTTAACCACTCTTTTTTAATCAATACTCTTGAATCCCTATCTTTTGATATCCCTGCCATTAGATGGTTTACTTCTTATCTCACTAACAGAAAACAGGCTGTTCTCTGGAATAACCACATCTCTTCTCTTCTGCCTGTTTCTATTGGAGTTCCACAAGGTTCTATTCTTGGCCCACTTCTCTTTTCCCTCTTCATTAATGATCTGCAAAATACAATCCCCCAAGCTACTTGCATTAAATATGCAGATGATTCTACACTCATCTGCTCTGCATCCTCTACCTCAGAACTTAGATCGCATACTCAAAAAGTCTTTAATACCATCGAAACATGGTTCTCTAGTCGATTTCTCTTACTAAATGCTAAAAAAACTAAACTCTTCCTCTTTACCCCCACCTCCAGGACCCCCCCTTTAAACTTCACCATCTCCTCTAACAATGCCACTATCATCTCTCCCGACTCTACCACTAAACTGTTAGGTATTACAACTGATAATAATCTCTCTTTCAACCAACACATTAACAACACCATAAAACTTGTCAATAGGAAAATAGGATCTTTATATCGTATTAGACCATTTCTAACTCCTTCCTCTAGAACTAGGATTGCTCACTCCCATCTTCTTTCCTCTCTTCTCTATGCTTGTCCCATTTTCACCAACCTCAAGAAAAACAACCTTACCAAATTGACTACCTGCTATAATAACATTGCTCGCTTCGCTACAGGGAACCCCTACAGAACACATCACTGTCTCAAGCTGAAACTACTAGGCTGGCCAGAATTTCAAAACTATCTTGCAACCCAACAACTCACTATTGCCCATAAAATTCTGTACCAACCAATGAACACCCCTATACTCTCTCAACTCATAATCCCCTATAATAATCTTAACTCTCTCCGCTCCTCCAGTAAACTATTGGCTAATTCTATAAAATCAAATAACACTGCTGGTGACTCCCTTTTCACCAATTCAGTAGGTAGAAAATGGAATCTACTTCCTAGCAACATAACAAAGATTACATCATTACCTCTTTTCAAACTAAACATTAAACTTCACTTCCAAAATCACTGGCTGTGCACCTGTAGTAAACCTGATTAATCCTTCCACTACTTATACTCTACTTCATCACTATCTCCTACTTCTTACTTACTCTATCATCCACCTGGCTTTCCTCTTCTTCTGCCACTTGTTTTCCTATTACTTCTTTGCTTACGGACTGTCTTACTGGCTCTCTTTGCTTGCTAACTATCTTACTTGCTCTCCTTCCTACAACTTACCTCTTCTAATTTCTCATATTCTTAGCTCTCTTTTCTCATACTTCCTACCTTATCATTATCTTACAAAGTATTTTTTAACTTTATAAGATGTCTTTGAGTTTAACTGTGTGTGGTAGTATTTATTTCATTTAGTTATCTTTATCAGACTTAGTATTTTATATTTATATAAGTATTTTTTTTGTGACTGTAACTATGTGAGTCAGTAATTAACTCACTTAGTAATAATGAGTAACTGTAGAGTTGTTAGTTTCTGTCTCTTAAAACTTTCTTTAAAACACTAGTATGTTTGCCTTATTGTATTCTCTGTGGAGCTTTTCTCCCCGGGCCTCTACTGAAAATGGAAATATCTCCAGTTAGACTAATCCAGTCAACAAATGTAAAATAATAAAAATAAAATAAAAAATAAAAAAATATATATATATATATATATATATATATATATATATATATATATATATATATATATATATATATACATATATATATATATATATATATATATATATATATATATATATATATATATATATATCTAGAGAGAGAGAGAGAGAGAGATACATAGAGAGACATGTCGATATATAGAGATATACATATATATGTAGATATATAGATAGGTTAAAAACATGTACACATCTATAGAGGTACATATAAACGTATGCAATAATATATATTATATATCTATATCTATATACACACACACACATATATAAATATATATATATATATATATGTATGCATACATACATACATACATACATACATACATGTGTGTATACAGCATCTGAAGTGTTCAAATCTGAGTATAACAAGGACCATAGCAATCACACATTCTGCCACCCCCAAACAATATGAACATAACATATGAAGAGTATATGGCAATACACTATTACAAATATGTTCTATGGACATGAGACAAATAGGGTTAGTCACAAACACAACTACAATGACTGCAAATATCCATGACAGAAATACACAGACATCTTTCATTTATCAAAACTTTATTACATGCCAATGTATTGCCAAAAGGATTCAAGGGCTAACACTACCTGCATGCTATACAGGAAGCATTTAACAGTGCCTTAATGAATCAGTCTGCAATTACCATAGTATTAGTCCACTAAGGGATAGGTATTCACATAGGGAAAGAACCCCGCACACACATATAGAATATGTATAATAGCAGTTCCTACACACCTGTATCTGCTATGTACACCCACCAACATCTCCCCCACACCCAAACTAATTATAACAATACATAATGTCATACCATAACCAATTATTCTCCTACTGTACGACATCTGCTGAAACCTTAACATACCTGGACAGAGATACACTAACATGGCCCTATGTGAAGTAGTTGCTGTTATACAATGGAACAGCTGCTGATGTTACAGGGTTTGTTTGAACTAATCCTGTTTCAGAGGGTTGAAAAGCAATTACACCAGGAAATGTTACCAATTACTGATTATCAGCACAGTATGATCCACATTTACACCAAACTAAAGATGTCTGGTGAGCACACTGTTAAACCCCTAACATTATATGTATAGCCATACAGCCTTGAGCTGGTCAAACATCCTGTCCAGACTGAAACATATGCAGATCTATTAGGTACAGACAAACCCTGCACAAGTAGCAATGTTCAGAAATATAACAGCAGTACTCACATTTAGACACAATCTTCTAGGCATTACACACAATATATTTGTGTTTGTCTCCATACAGCTATTGCAATAGATTTCAAACAACACTTCCAGGCTGTCTTCCTCACAAGTAAGGCAAAGGGACAACGTCCAAGTGGAGTACTCAATTATACTCCACTGTTGCCATGGTATTGGCTAAGGGGGTAGCTGCACAGCTGATGTTCATGTAATTAACTACTGTGGAACACCAATTGGTGATCAGGATAGCATGTTACTGATCTCTAACTATAAAAGGATGCCTTGTCACACATTCAAACCATCTGTATCTACCTGCAGAATAGTACAAAATACCCAACAGAAGATCAAAACACAAATTGAAAATGATTAATATACCAGTCAATAACACCTCCAATTACCTAGAAGGTATGTATTACATTTAGTATGTCTGTGTATGTAGTACCTGTTCTGTAATAATTACAGTGTAATCAATGCATATAGTAGAAATAGCTATCTTGTAGTGATGTATTGTTGAGCAGCAGTAATGCAAACTCTGCATACACCACAAGGGATGATATATATGGGCTTGGAATTCACCAATTCTTTTCCAGCCACTGTCAGTGTCAGGGTTGGTCCAACAAGTATGCACTATAACAGGGGATAGTATATGTTGATATATTGTAACAGTAGACATATGTATGGGTGTATTAGTGAGATGAGCATGTCAAAGGTGGACTTACTGTGCAAATATGATTTGTACTGTGGGATATTGTGCCAATAACTGTGTAATGTACAGTATTTTAGGTAGATCTGTATTCCATTTTACATAGCATTTCTGTTATGTTATGCAAACATTAGTTATGTCTATTGGCAATTACAATACTCAATAACAGGATGCATATGACTTGTATTCATCTGACAGTTTAGCAGCATGATAGCAAAGAAAATTGGAAGAGCTAGGACATGGAATATCCACCTCACTAGTATCATTTGCAAGCAATAACAGCTGTGCATGTGTACATGCTATGCAAATGTGCAGTGACCCTTGTTACAGGGTTGGCCCAAATGGCTATGTGTACACCTACATAGAGTGGATACTGAGAGTAGAGACAAACTGGTTGAACTTTCAGGTTTGTGTAGCCTAACCTCTCATTGCCAACCTAACAGCCACTTGCAAATACTGTATGTAAGGTTGTGCACAGTACTGGTAATGAAACAGGTTGCATATCATCTTTAACTCCAGTGTAACATCTGCAGTAGGAGTGTAAGATGTAGGAGACCACTGCCCATGTGTAATAGCTGCTTCATAGGTAATAGCTTACACTATCTGATTATATCCTGATCATGTGTCCTGTCGGTCATCCCGGTCATCAAATGTAAAATAAAATAAATAAAATATGTATAAATTTATCTGTTTAGCAATTGTTTTAAGTGGAGCTTTTCTCCCCTTGCCTCTGCTGAAAATGGACCTGTGTCCAGTCAGACTTTCCCGGTCATCAAATGTAAAATAAAAATAAAAATATAAAAATAAAAATGTTGATAGTGGCAGCAGAGTCTATTGATACTTGACTCTGTTTGGGGTGTGGGTGTCTGTGCCCAACAGAGCTCATGGTTCTGGTGGATATGTGAGTGTATACCTAGAAAAGGATACAGACCTGTTGACACTTGCATCATCTGTAATCAACTATCAGGATGTGATGTGCTCCTCAGATGAGGATTGCTGCTAAAGGTATCTACTATGTCTCTGTAATAGCCAGTGTTGTCACGTCCATAACACAAATATTTACTTGTGAGCATCACTGTCTAAAACATCTTCATAAGCAATAAAGTAAAGTAAACTAAATACAGTACTTGGTACTTGTAGTACTGAATGCTCATACAGGCATGTCCACTAGTCAGCTACTGGTGTTTACTAATGTCAGCTTTGTGTATGTGGCCATCCTGGGGGAATGTAATCTCTATACCATGTACACTGCCAAACCAACCTAACACCACACCCCACACATTGTCTGGGATGCAGCTACAGGGATAAGCTGGAAAGCAGTCCAGTCTACAGCCATGACTGGACTGGACAGTCATTGGGTGTAGGTTAACACATGCATCTCATCACCACAACCAACACATACCCTTACCAGAACACAGTAAAGACACCCACACATACTATCAGAAATCACACACATTCACAGAGGCTTCTAAGTATCTGGCTAAGCAAGAGACCTCCCAAGATGGAATAGACAGACATCAAAATACACAAATTGTATGACATAGTTTGCCATATTGTGCCACACCTCAGAACACATGGCCAGAAACATGCCCAACAGTACTCATTTGTGATTGCAAACTCTAGCACTATGTTACACACCAAGCTATACGAGGACAAACATACAGTCATTCCTGTCTGTCATGATTAGCCAGAGATGGATAACTGGTGCCAGAGCCATGGTCTAAAGCTAAATGCCAAAAAGTGTATAGTCATACCCTTTGGCAAAAACAATGTGCCCACAAATTACCACATAGGTGGTAACCCATTAAGTACAGAGAAAGTAATTAGGGATCTGGGGACCCAAGTTGATAGCAATCTCTCCTTTGAAAACCACATTGCCAAAGTGGTTAGAAAGACCTTCTACATAGCCCACCTCATCATGAAAGGATTCACATCTAGATCAAAAGAGGTAATTGTGCCCCTTTATTCATCCCTCATCAGGCCCATCATAGAATACAATGCCCCCTTTGGGATGTACCTTACCTGACACCTGCAGCAATTAGAAAGACCCCAATAGTACCTCACCAGGAGGATCAAGGGACTCAAACAGATGCCATATGCTGCGCGTTTAAAAACACTCCAGCTCTACTCAGTTGCATACCGCCTACTTCGAGGCAATCTATGCCTGACATATAAAGCTATGTCCAACCCAGAATTAATGGACATGCTCCACCTCAGTAAATCTAAATCCCTTAGAGCCATGCGCTCGAGGGACTTGAACCTCAGCACAGAAATAAATAGAACATGCTGGAGGGACAGATTCATAACCCAGAGGCTCCCTTTGCTCTGGAATAGAATTCCAATTCATGTTAGGCAGAGCACCTCACTGACTGTCTTCAAGAAGAATCTTCATGAGTGGATGGGGGATCGTAGGTTTGTCCCAGGGATTACTTCCATGTCACTATTAGACAGAGGCACAGTAAACTAAACTTTAAAAAGGGCACAGTATACTCAAATCAAGGGGTGGCGTAAGCCAAACACAATCGGGCTAGGCTTATAAATGTCCCAGGGCAGATAGCCTAGTATGAACCTATGAACCTATATATGCATACACAGCAAAAAATCAAGCGCTTTCATCTCCTCAGTTAGGAAACTTTATCACTTGATAAAGTTTCCTAACTGAGGAGATGAAAGCACTTGATTTTTGCTCTGTGGCTCAATAAATTTGTTTTGTACTTATTAGATTTATCGGCTTTTTTCCATATCTTAGTACCACTGAAGCATTTATGCTTAATAAACTGTGGGTCTTGCTACTCAATGATACATTTCAGAAACTCAATATGGACTCACATCAATCTTTAACATGGAGAACATATCTGTGGAGTGAATGAGGTAGGGCTCAATGCTCCAGAGAGCAACCCTGCATGACCATGTTATAACACATACCTCACCTCTTGGCCATTATCCTTTATTGGAACACACGGGCCACAGGTGTGTCCATATTCCTGAAGGATATGTACACCCCCATGCTAGTTGCACTTGCATAACTTCAGATGCAGTATGCTGAGCAACTACATTTGTGCCAAAGTGGAATACATATTGCACCTTTCGGCAGATAACCCACCATGCCTCAGAATTCCCAACTGTCATATTGTGCTGTAATGGGGAATATTAGGTTTGAGACAGAAAACCATAACAATGGCTACTCTCAACTATCCCATTATGAACTGGGAAAACTCATGTACCAACACCTGTGCTCAAGGCATGTTGGATTTCATCAACCCCAATGACCTGGATCACCATAATCACACAAACAGGGCTAACAGAATGGTACACATAGTCAATCTCCAAAGCCAATGTTATGCTTCTTAAGAGCAAAGTGGTGACTGTCATGGCACCCATGCAGATGGACAATGCATGTGCAAATGCTGAATCCTACACAAATGCACTTTAAGCACTCACATAAGTGCAGTGATTGTGCCACTGAAACAGAACAAAGATTCAACCAAACACAATCAGGAAGGCAAACTGGTGGTACCCTGCCTTAAACTGTACCACAGAAGGTAGTAACTGTTGCAAGAGTGAACACACATGAGTGGAGGTGATCCCTGGACAGTCTCACTAAGATGGAGATACACCATATAAAACCACACAAAGCTACTGTGAAACTAATCGGCCACATATTATGAGGCTAACCACAGAGCATTCTATAGCTACATCATGAATCGTAATGGCAACAACAAGACCTGCCATACTTCACAGCACTATGGCATGAGAAGTACCACACCTACAGAAATAGCACTTGTTCATCCAGGATAGGGTCTTGGATAACCTAAACCCACACTCACCCCCCCCAACAGGTGCATGTATTTATATATCCATGTACACTGCAGAGCCCCTGTAATAACAACTATGCAGGTACAAGCTGCACTCTCTAAAGCCATATATGCAGCTTGCATGGGACCTGTCAACATCCCAGGGTGTATCCTACACAAATGTCAGAACAATTTGCTCTCTACATACACATCATGTTCAATCATAGCTTCATGGCAGGCTGTGTACACAATGAATGGTTCACAGCAACAGTTATCACAACCCACAAAGGGGAGACACCACTGATATTTGGAAATAGTTCACTACTACCCTGCTGAGTCTAGTCTGTAAGGCCATGAACCTTGATCAACTTATTTGATGCAGTCAATACAGATGTAGATGACAGTAAGGTTGATTCACACAGCATATCATGACCATGCCAGGTCTTAGGACACCATCATCCATACTGTGTTCCAGCTACATTCAGTAAACTAGGTGTATATTCCTTTGTCACAGGAGTGGTTGGCAAATGGACTGCTGGCAGAACCAACAATACAGAAGGTGTCTGACTAATACACACACACATCAAACCAGTGCCAGCTACAGTAATACAGGGTTAGTTCCTGGTACTTCCCCTCATTCTTATCAATACCACACAGACTAACACAGAAGGCATCTGCCTATTGAAGTTTGCAAATGACTATGAACTAGGAGCAATAGCTGACTCAATGAGTGCTGCGGGCAACATACAGAAGGGCCTTTGTGGGTCAGATGTGTCATGTGTGACGTATGGCCACAATCTGACAGCTAAGTATAGCATTGTCATCCCGTATGTTAAAAACCCTATACCCATGAAGTACCACCTAGGCAGTGGTCAACATAATGGAAACTGTGTGTGTATGGGATGCAGCTAGACAGTAGTCTTTCCTTTGATAGTTACTTCACCACACCAGTCAAGTAGTCATAAGTGGCACCCCTAATCATGACAGGGTGCCATCCATGAATATAGAGATCATTTTTCAGCCATACTCAACACTCAAGTGACTCATAATAGATCACATATTTTCTTTAAGGGCTATTGGCCATGTCCAGATGGCCTACACTGTCCTTCCGAATCCCTAGCTCCACTATGTAGCATTATGCCTACCTTGAATAAAGCCATGTCCAACACAGAGATGTTGAACATGCTACACTTACACATTCTAATTTCAAATAAACACATACTTCATGGACGTCCACCTTTCTAGTACAACAATCACAGCATATCTGACAGATCCCTGTCCCATACACTTTTCATACTCCTCAGATACTATGCATCCCTGTCTAGCAAAGCTTCACATTGCCCCTCTTTGAGGCATGGTGTGATGACTGCATGGAAAATATATCATTAACCCTGTGGATCAGTTCTGTGGCATTACTTGAACTGGCCACTGAAACTTAACTGTCTGTTGGCTACAGCTAGGCAGCCTTTCAGCCTAGACACATAAATGGCCCAGGGCATATAGCTTCCTAGTTCACTATGACCATACATGCTATAGTTGATATCCAACCCTGCAAATACCATCATGCTGGCCATTGTCCCATATGTTTCACATGTGCAATACAGGTAATATATGGCAGGATGCTAAACTGCTGTGCAGTGCCTTGTAGATTTATATGGCAAAACACATACATGTAAAACTTTCTGTGAGCAAGTATGCAGGGTCACAGGTCATGTCCCTTAAGGCTGTGTATGACTATATATGTGACATATACACAGCATTAAGGTCTATTGCATTAATGTGAACACATCCAGGTATGTGCTGATAGGTAAAGACACCAGTACAGGCAAACAGACATGCCCATATCAAGACAGCATCCACATGGAGTATGAGCAATGTCATCACTTGACACACAAATATATGGTGATAACATCAAATCACCAGTACATGTCAAATGTGTGTGAATTTAAAATGTCAGTGGTGTTAAGTGTCATGTAGATTTGCAAAGACATATTTGTAATCTTAATAAATGTGATGCACATGTATGTTCAGCTGTACGTCTGTACTTCTCTGTGAGTTACTGTGACCTGTCTCCATGATTATGTCTTCCAGGCATGCCACGTGCCAGGCTGCCACCATACACCCACTTGGAGGATGAGGTCCTCATTCCATACCTCCCCGACAACCATATAACACTCTTCAGCCATGTGCCACAGGATGCACAGCAGCAGGATTCCCAGTAGGAGGAACTATGCAGGAGAGTAAATGATGTTGGTGGCCACAATCGCACCTATCAGCAGGTACACTGACACTGCACTGACATCATTAGATGGGCGAAACAGCATGCAAATGCAATCACCAGGGAACAAGGTGCAAAAGGTGGGGGGGTCACCCATCCCCCACTCTCACTTACCAAGGAACTACTGGCCAACCTGGGGAAACCTGCAGAACTCCATCCACAAGGTTTAGCTGGTATTGTGTAGGTGGGTGTCTCACAACCACCGAGCCTGGAGTTGCCTGGTAAGGCACTACTGCACATATAACACAACTATATTTCATATATTTACATGTGTTACTGTACAATATGTAATGTAACATCATATGCAAGACATGTATGCACACATACCACATGCTATAGTTTGCTATTCTATGTATGCACAGATGTGCATACTCCATAGTATTGTCTAGTGTACTAGCTTATGTGTTAACATGCACATTACATCCTGTAGCTATTACACAGGTGTGGATAATGATCTTACTGCTGTGACACTCCTATTTAGATACCTCTGGTGTTTTGCAGTGACAGCAGCCTGTTGCAGGTGAGATTGTTATTATTTATCAGGCTTGATAATGCACAGGTCATATTAATTGCATGCTATCTGCCATGTGGCCATTTAACACACATACACATAATGTATGGTGGCTCTGTTAATATATACAGGTCAGACCTGCAATGCTTTACAGTGGTTACCCATGTGGAATAATTGAAGACTATATAAAACACCTACACTAAACCTTACAAACTGTTATTGCCAGGTGTGTTGACAGCTGTGAATATAATGGTGGAGGTGTGGTTCACTGTAGGGACATGTACTACAGATCAACATTACACATGAGGGGAATACAAACAGTAATATACAGAGAGCATATGTGTGCACACACTCTAAATGTTATGACTAGCCCACAGGAATCACCCTTGTGGATTATACCCTTGCTATGAATGTCACACAATGTCATGTGCTATCTGACATGTCCATGACATTTAGTGGGCTGACTGCAACACTGCTTAACTATCCTGCAAAACATGATATCTCACATCCCAAACATACCACCCTTTATCTGCATCACTCTGTCCTTAGTGGAGCATGTGACATCAATGGGTGTATGTCATCTGGGACAACAATGACATGTGAAACAGATGTCCATCACAACCATTGGACAAGACATGTTTACACATGGCCCTGGAGGATGGCCAGAGACATGATGCAACACACACAGTAGAAGTGATGTACATGTGTGTACACCCTGTTGTACATTGGCTTGACACAATACAACTATGGCCTTTGTGTAATGGTGATATTGCAGATGTGAAACACTAAACATCATACAGGCCTATACACAGCTTGTGTAGGCAAGACATCAAACCACCACATAACATGTCTTGAACATCATGAGTGTGTCATGATATGGAAGCATTCACCTATACAGTATCCAAATACATACATGTGTTGCACAACATACACATACAACCATATCAGGACACAGATACAGTACATTCACCTTGTTGGTGTCAGACATCATTGTCATGCTTGCTCCTCATGTGTGTGAGGTACACAGATGACATGTGGGACATGGAGTACTGCTAAGTTAGCCATGTCTGGGCATAGTTGCCAGGTATCAGCAATATGGTTGCAGATATGCAGGGGTGTCATCTGTATACCCCTCAGTGACCTGTGTCACACAGTCCACATTAGGGTTTAGGGTGTATACACCTCAGTGACGTGGGTCACATTCCACATTAGATATGTATTGTATCTGAACACAGTCATGGCTATGAACTGTGTCTGTAACTCACACTGTATAGCAGTTGTGAAGCCATGTGATGCCCTGCAATGGCTATGCACATCAGCTCAATGTGTAGTATGTCACTGTATATCTGTAGGGCAGACTGACAACACTGTGTCATCGAAGGTCCATGTTAGTATAACATGTCTCTGCATTGGGGCACCTCACTGTATATTTGAAAGGACACAATTGTATTTAACATGTATTCATGTCATTCAACACATCAGCAGAAGACATGTCATACTACATGTGATTGGCAAGGTCATATGCCACACATGAGGCTGGTGTACTATTAACCAGTGCTGGTCTGTGGCACCATTGCAAAGTAGGGACAGCCATGTCAAACATGCATGTACAGCCACATGCACATTGTCTGCAGACTCAGCTCAGGGGTAAGCAGAATAATGTTGAACACACATACACTGCTTTGGGGGAAATATACAAGCTAGGGCTTAGGCAAACATAGTATTCAGTCAACATACCCTTCTGCACATGTCCTCCTCACACATAGGGGCAGTGGCCAACACAAAGCATCAGTGGCAGATGTACAAAGGTCAGTGATGGTCTGTTAACATTTGGGGTATGTTGCACAAAACATGGCAATGTGGTGCAAAGATGCATAGTGCATGCATTGTATTGCAGGTATGGGGCATAACCTACTAACACAAATGGTGCAGCACAGGGGTGTATGCTAACTACTACTATAATTGTGTAAGGTGCATGTCTTTTGCTATAACACATGCATGCTGTTGTGTGCAACTCAGGGATGTATGATAACTACCAGTATAATTGTCTAAGCTGAATGCCTTCTGCCATATCACATGCATGTTGCATGCCGTTGGATGACATAGCATGTGTCTGTGTCAATCTGTGTCTCTCTGTGACTGTCTGTGTCTGTCTGTGTCCGTTTGTGTCCATCCATGTCTGTCTGTGTCCGTATGTGTCCATCTGTGTCTGTGTGTGTGTACTGTGCTGTATAACTTGTAATGTACAGTTCTTGTCTGCCCCTCACAGGGGTTGTTGTAGGTGCATTGCCCTCCTTCAGTCCACCTGATGTTAGTGTCCCCACAGACTCTAGCAGTGATGATGAAAGTATGATTGAGGCACAGGGAGGGTTGTCAGGGGATGAATCTGTGCAATTGGTTGCCATTCCACCTGCCTCCCCCTCATCCCCGCACACAGTTCTCATGCCTACACATAACCCATCACCAGTGGCCATAGAGGAAGGACAGTTGGTGGGTGGTAGTATGGAACAGGAAAATGTGGAAACTATGGAAGGTGTGCCTGCACACCATGATCCCAGCTAACTGACTAGTGATGTCCCACACAGGCATGTGCCCAGTGCTGCTCTTAGGAGGACCTCTGGCCAACATGCCCCTGCAAGACATAGCAAATCAGCTGGTGTGACCAGATGCATGTTTCAGGCTGTAATGGAGGCACAGGCACATGCTGAACAGCACAACAGGGAAGGTCTGAGGCTTCAGAAGGCTGCTGTCTGTTCTTTAACTGACAACATCCAGGCAATTGCAAATGCTCAACATCATCTTGCAAATGTTTTAGATAGACAATTGGGTGACATGTTGGGAGTCCTTGACCACGGCATGTCAATCCTCGAGCATGGAAAGTCAGTGCTGAAACATCTGCTAGGAGTGAGGCGTCGGGCACATGGACATAGGTCAGCTACATCACCTGTTGAAGGTCTACATGAACATGCTTCATCACATGCTCGCTCCCATAGAGGTGGTAGCAGCAGCAGTGCAGCTGGTGCTGTGCTGTCCACACCAGGACACAGCAGACCATGTGAACATGGTCCTGGATGGTCCCAACAGGGACAAGGCTCCAGTAGACGTGTCATTAGACAGTACCCAAACTGGACTAATGATTCAAGAGCATGATAGCTGTGTAGTAAGCTACTGTGGCCAGAGCCGTCACATCCATGGGTGACATCACAGGTATAGTTACCTGGAGCGGGGAGGAGGTAAAAGAGTGGTTTAGCAGATGACAAGGGTAAAGGCCAGTGAAAAAGGTGGCTTCTTATTGGGAAGCAGTGATGCCAACTCTCATAACAGGATGCATACACACCCATGGATTCACAGACACAGTAACACCCACTCTGACATACACACACACATTTGCCAGTGTTGGTATGAGAACCCCTACCTACGTGCAAATCATCGTTATAGTACTACACAATTACAAGACACGCCACAGAGATTACACATGTACAGGTAGCCAGAATGGCCTAAGATTGAGGACATCAACAGGGATACTAGATTGAGGTGAGTGTATGTGGGAAGGGGGGTTCATCAGTGGGCTATGTAACAACAAACCTTACCCCAGGGCGTACATGTTTACAGGCGGTTAGAATGCCCTTTTAAGATTGATGACATCAACAGGGATACTAGATTGCATTGAGTGGATGGGGGGAGGGGGTCTTATCATTTCACTATGGTAAAATACAGCCTCACTCCAGGGACTGTACAGCCATACATACACACTCGCGCACACACACACACACACACACACACACACACACACACACACACACACACACACACACACACACACACACACACACACGCATACACATACACAAAAACACACACACAAACTGTGGCATTCACAAAGATATACACTTATGTCACACACATACATGCACTTGACATGTGTGTGATTCAAACACCTGCCTATGTCTTGCTTTCTACACTTCACTCTGTACAGATATCTACAACAGTGTTCAGGAGAGTGAAAAACATTTGGGATATATTCCTCACCATACGTGACGTATATGGACACACACACACACCAACACGTGCCAGTATTGTGAATCAAAAACCTGCCTATCTCATGATAGGTATTACAGAGCAATAGCACTATCGCTCATGCTACAAAGCGTACTGACTCTTTTCTTTGCCAACTGTGCTGATATATGCACAATATATGCACAGGGGAGGTGTTACTTTTCCATGTGTCAAGAGGTTTGCCTTCAGTGTCACCCTTACTGCATTCTACGTTGTGTGTATTCCCCTTCAATTAACAAAATCATAGCTTAGCAGTTATACAGGTTATTGTAGGAATGGTTGTGACATATATGTGAGCTGTCCTCGGTAATCATTCATCTGCAAAGTAGCCCCACCACTTAGTAGTTATGTCCAAACATTTGTCCATACCTAAAGTACAGCTTACTGTACTTTGAGCATATCACCGTATGCAGTTGGCAATGTTGAGGCTGCATTGCAACTGCATGATGTACTGAGAAAACAGTCACCTTCAAACATCAGACACTGCACACGCATGGAATTTAAACACACATCAATACATGTACACATATGCAGTCTCCATCAGTAAGTGGACTAGCAGGTCAAGATGATACATTCCACACCTTCCCCACACAATTTGTGAAACCTAGCAGAGCATTACACCATAATGGATGTTGTATTCATGTACTGGTAGGACACACAACCACCTTCACTGAGTAGCCAAGTGTACATTTATGCCAAAAGCACATCAGCAAGACACACATACACACACACACACACACACACACACACACACACACACACACACACACACACACACACCAATATTCCATGTCATGATCCCACAAACTGTTAGTTGACAGTTCCACTGTGAAGCCAGGGCACTATAACAGTCAACAATGAGCACATCATATTTGTCACACATCATATTTGCCACACACACCTCATGATTACTTGAAGAGTGTCGACAATGTGCTCTGTTTGAGCTAGGCATTACACTTATTCAATTATGTGTAAGTTCTGTGGCTTGTAAACATCTCACCCTAGCACTTTCTGGCTATTGTGGTAATAAGGTTAATGTCCGGATAGCACACAGCATGCATGGCTTGCAATTGTTGACATGGGGTATATGTAGGAGCTGTGGGCACACATGACTGTACATGACATGGACATATCACCTGTAACTACTCAGAAACATACAGAGCATAGCTGTATTTCCCTGAGTCTGTCAATACAGGCTATGTGCGTAGGTCCTATGATCCTTTTATTTGGGTATGTTTGCAGGCATTGCATTTGGTGGACATGTCTAATGACATACATGCCACATGGGTTGTTGTATGATATGATAGGTGTCATGAATGACCAGTAGAGAGGGAATATTACCTCTGTCAACATAGATATCAAACCATATGTACTGTTAGCATTCAGCAGCAATGGACCTATCTTACATGTGCATGTGTGTAATGAATGTAGCCACCTGTATGTACAAAGGACAACAACAGCTATGGTATTTTCATTTATGTTGTATGAGTGTGGGATGTACATATCCAGGGCAGGTGCATCTAAGTCATATCCAACCATGAGGGTGTTGTTTACTGGTGTACAGCAACAGTCAACTGTATTAATGCTGACAACATCTGGGGGACCCTGGTATGTGTACAACTGACCTGGTTACAAACAGTGGTATTATTGCATTGCATAACACATTTTGCATCTGTGTCAGTACATGGGTAATTTGTACAGTTGATATGGGGCTAGGTACAGTTCACCAATCAAAGGTTATTTGGTGTTCTACCATACTATTTCATACCGTATGTATGGATGTGTGTTGGTAGTCTGAGGTCATGGTGGTGGATGTATATGAGGATACAACATAGAATGCAGATTTTGCCACTGTCACCTGTACCTGACTCATCTGTGATGAATTATGTCGGAGTAGTGGTCTTTACTTGTGAGTAGCCTTTATGAATATGTGGACACCACCACCTGGAGTGGTCCACACCAGTGATATGGCCCACATGTCTGGATCTGAGTTATATGGTGGCAGTGCTATTGTGCACTACAGAGCCTTCAGCCAGGTGTTCCTCACTGCACAGATGTCAGTATTCCCCATTGTAGGTTCTACATTGAGCAAATGAATTACGAAAACCACACATCTAGCACTGGTTAGCATAAACATTCAATGCAATTGTCTTGTAGGTGTCAGGGTGTTACTTCTGTGTTTAGGACTTTTGCCTTGGAATGCCACTATATGGGTAAATGCGACCTAGGTATTATCCACACTCCCTTGAATCTTGGATGCATGTGCTCTGTGATAAAGGCATGTCTTCTTACAGTCATAACATCCCAGAATGACATACACTGGACAGCATCATAATTGCAGCAGGACATTGGCTCATTGTTTAGGTTAAGCAGTTGTCACTTATACCATGACATCATTGCGAGTGGCAGTATTGTGCTTGGTATCAAATGCTACATCTAAGGTGATGGACAGCAGCAGATATTGTGTAGATGACCAGTGTCAGATATGCTTAGTGGAGCGGTCCTGCTAATAATGTGTGTGTGTGTGTGTGCGTGTGTGTGTGTGTGTGTGTATACACATCCCATAAGTGCATATATGTATTTAGTTATAAAAGTTGCACATATGTAGACTTGTCTATGTTGTTTCACAGAGTACAGTACATTCAAGGGTACTGTACATATGTACACAAAGTGACTGTCCCATTTGTTTTCAGTACCTGTAGTAAAATGTGTATTATAAAAACCATGAAGCACATATACAACCCGGATGGCATAGTGGTAAGTCCAGTGACCTTGGTGTGCATTATCCAGGGTTCAAGACCTACAAGGGTTGTTGATAATGTAATTTAGGGCTGAATAAGAAACATTTAAGCAGGTGTAAATGTGTTTTTATGATAGCAACCAGCGGGTATACACAGGTAAAAGACATGTACAACTTGCAGTACACTTGAAATGCCCTTCTTTGGCAATCCTGATGATGTCACCCACTTAGACATACACCTCTGGGACTACTGTAACCCAGTAGTCTCTATAGGACACCCTATAACTGCATAATGCTATAATGTGATAAATTAGTTTGGTAGGTGTTCTAATCCCAGACTTGCCAACTGTGTGTGTGGCTCTCTGCCTGAGAAGGGAACAATGCTTTTCAGAGTATGTACACTCCTTACAATTCACATACTCAACTCTGGCAAGGGTGCTGATGTCACCCACCTAGAAATAAACCTCTGGGACTGCTGTAACACAGTCATTTCTGTAGCATGTCCTGTAACTGTATAATGCTGTAGTGTGGTAAACTACTTTGGCAGGTGTTCTAATCCCAGACTTCCCAACTGTGATTGTGCGTGCCTATCTGCCTGAGAAGGGAACAATGCTTTTTAGAGTATGCACACTCCTTACAATTCACATACTCAACTTTGGCAAGGGTGCTGATGTCATCCACCTAGAAATATACCTCTGGGAGTGCTGTAACCCAGTAATTTCTGTAGTGCATCCTGTAACTGTGTAATGTGGTAAATTAGTTTAGTAGCTGTTTGAATCCCAGACTTACCAACTGTGTGTGTATCTATCTGCCTGAGAAGGGAACGATAATTTTTAGAGTATGCACACTCCTTACAATTCACATACTCAACTTTGGAAAGGTGCTGATATCACCCACCTAGAAATACACCTCTGGGACTCCTGTAATCCAGTAATCTCTGTAGTGTGTTGGGTAGCTACATATGCTGGAGTGTGATTTACAACTGTGGTAGGGTTTGATCCACAACCATGGCAGTTATGTATGTTTTCTGTGTGTTTCAATGTCTGTGTAGGGAGCAATGCATTATAGCCTACTGACTCGCAGGACATTTACAATGCCCTACATTGGTGATCCTGCTGATGTCATTCCTTGTCAAATACACCTCTGGGTAACAAGTTCCCTAGTAATTTTCGTGGTGCGTCCTATAACATCTCCATGCAGTAGTATGATATAGATCTTGGTCATGGGTTCTATACCCACACATGTCAAATGTGGGTGTGTATCACTGTCTGTTTTGTGATAAATGCATTTTGGGCTACTCACTTGCAGGAAATTCAAATTACCCTACTTTGGTAACCCTGCTGATGTCATTCCTTGTGAAATACACCTTTGGGGATGGGGTAGCCCAATAATCTCTGTAGTACGTGTTATAACTGCATAATGCTGTAGTGTGATAAACTAGTTAGGTAAAAGGTTTATTCCAAAATGTGGCAGGTGTGTGAGTGTGTGTTTGACAGTCAGAGCCTGTGTGGAGGTGGCTGTGAATGTCTAACCACTGGACATGTTGAAGAGCGTTTTGTAGTTTTCCTATATGACGGCCATATTATACGTCACAATGTCCACCTCATGAGGATTACAGATTTCAATCAGCCAAGAGACTGTGTTGGCAAGCCATACCCTTACATCTGGCAACAGGCCTGGTGAACATATTAAGCAACCCTACTATTACTCAGAGAACAGTCTGAACCCATGTGTCATACACAAACACACTTGCCTAGAAAATCCCGCTATGTAGCTAGTACCCTGCAGATTGTTGACAAACAGTATGCATGGTGTGAATGCAGTGGGATGCAGAGGGCATGGCACCCTGTCCAACAGTACAATAGGCACATAATTGTGGACAATGCACCTTCACTATGTTCCCCACTGGATGCCTGCAACATATGTGGTGCGATAAATTGTGAGCCACAAAGGACATACAATGCCTTACACACACATGCCCTGTATGAACAGATGCCACTGACACCAGGGATTACCTGTATCATGCTATCAATGCAGGTGCAGGGTCAACATGCAGGTCCTGCCACACCAGACCAGGATTAGCACATCTGATGATAACAGTCTGTGTACACATGTGCCAGGCAAACCAGGTACACTTAAACATGTCACTGTACATTAATGTGGGACATGCACATCCCAGGCAATGTCCATGTCAAAGACTATCAAACACAGACATGGCATGCATTGCAAAGCAATGACCACATGCAATGGTAATCAGGATGACAGGACAGTTAATACAATAAACATCTGTGTGGGACATTGCAGACACTACACCCCTGAACCACACTGCAGACCATTATCAGGTGGCCTGATGCTAAGGATTACTGCTCACCCAGCCTTGTACAGCCATATTATCACTTTCTGGATGACGTGTTTATTTTATGGAATGATTCAAATGTGGACCTTGATGGGTTTTTGGACCACATCAATCAGATATGTGTATTTTTTAAATTTACAGCCAAAAATTCTAGTGAGAAAATAGAGTATTTGGATGTGATTATTTCTAAGGACACATCCAATAAAAAATTGCCTCTAGAATATTTCGGAAAGACACCTTCTCTAACAGCTACCTTGATTTTCAGAGTAGTCACCCCTTTCATATGAAGAGAAACATCTATAAGGGGCAGTTGGTAAGGGCCGCAAGAATGTGTTCTACATATGACACCTTCTTGGAAGAAGTCTCTAACATAACAGTGGTAGCTTCAGGTTTATCTTAGAGAGTTTTATTGGGTTATTAGATTAAATGCCACTGTTGAACCAGGGTTAAATGATCATATTTCCCTGGTTCCTGTTCTAAGAAAAAGAGCTTTAAACATCTGAATTTTTATTGTATTTTGTACAATATACTATTTTTGATAATGTAAAATTCAATATTTTCCAAAGTTTTTTGTGTGTATATCTAAAGTACAAAGATTGTTAGTGTTTTAGTGTCTATGTCTTTAAAATTGTGAGAGAATAATTGATTAATTGTTTCATTGCATATAAAGAGTGTTGACTTGGAGCAATGTAAATTCTTCTGTTTCTTGTTCTGAGGAAGTCCCCGAGGTGTATACTGGGGAAGAAAGTGCTTAACAATAAAGAGACTGGAGTAACATACTCTTTGTGAATATTTTGTTTCAAGTGTTGGGCTTATGGTGCAGCTACTCACTCATATTGGCATCTTTGAAGTTATATTGTACAATGATATGTTTGTAAATTGGTGCATACAGGACCTGTGTCTTACATACAGGCTTGACAAGATGCAGGTGTAATGCAACATGTTTTGAGACTGCTGACTGCTGTCATACACTTTGGGTGAGATGATGGGATGACAGGTGTGTTTGCATGTACATTCTCTGACTATGTACAAGTCTGACTATCAGTTATATGTCATTTACAGCTGCCTACATTTCTTGGATCATCACACTAATTTGTCAGGGGAACAGTGCAAAAGGCAGGTGATGTGGGCCATTTATCAGGACCTACTGGGCAGATTGCAACAGTTGACTGGGCAGATTGGAACAGTTGAGGGGTATGAATATGCATACCACTTTCTATTTGAGCATTCTAGCATACTCTGTACAGTTGTTAAGTGTATATATGCATACAGCTTTCTCTCTGATCATTCTAACAAACTTTGTGCAGTTGTGTGGAATGATTATGCATACATCTCACTGGCACTCCTGGGATCCATAGCCCTGATGTGTGTGACAAAAGCATTACAGTTAAGATCACTATACACTATGCTATCAGGCAATTGTTGTGAAGCTTTGCTATGTATTTAGTCTAATATAGCTGACCTGTTTGCACTTCCAACATTGTTATACAGCACTTCATACACATTTTATCTGCATACCACAGTGTGGGTAACACTGCTTACTACAACAGTACTATTTAATAACTGCAACAGTACAACAACATATGACTGCAGAGTAAACAGAAACAATGCAGGGGTTATACCTTTATTTGCAGCATATTACACAAATCTGTATACTGGTACAACACTTTCTGAGGCTCTTACATTTATTTGTTATGACAGTACATACAGGCTATTTACTAACCTGCCTCGTGTCTGTGTCAATCTGTGTCTCTCTGTGACTGTCTGTGTCTGTCTGTGTCCGTTTGTGTCCATCCATGTCTGTCTGTGTCCGTATGTGTCCATCTGTGTCTGTGTGTGTGTACTGTGCTGTATAACTTGTAATGTACAGTTCTTGTCTGCCCCTCACAGGGGTTGTTGTAGGTGCATTGTCCTCCTTCAGTCCACCTGATGTTAGTGTCCCCACAGACTCTAGCAGTGATGATGAAAGTATGATTGAGGCACAGGGAGGGTTGTCAGGGGATGAATCTGTGCAATTGGTTGCCATTCCACCTGCCTCTCCCTCATCCCCGCACACTGTTCTCATGCCTACACATAACCCATCACCAGTGGCCATAGAGGAAGGACAGTTGGTGGGTGGTAGTATGGAACAGGAAAATGTGGAAACTATGGAAGGTGTGCCTGCACACCATGATCCCAGCTAACTGACTAGTGATGTCCCACACAGGCATGTGCCCAGTGCTGCTCTTAGGAGGACCTCTGGCCAACATGCCCCTGCAAGACATAGCAAATCAGCTGGTGTGACCAGATGCATGTTTCAGGCTGTAATGGAGGCACAGGCACATGCTGAACAGCACAACAGGGAAGGTCTGAGGCTTCAGAAGGCTGCTGTCTGTTCTTTAACTGACAACATCCAGGCAATTGCAAATGCTCAACATCATTTTGCAAATGTTTTAGATAGACAATTGGGTGACATGTTGGGAGTCCTTGACCACGGCATGTCAATCCTCGAGCATGGAATGTCAGTGCTGAAACATCTGCTAGGAGTGAGGCGTCGGGCACATGGACATAGGTCAGCTACATCACCTGTTGAAGGTCTACATGAACATGCTTCATCACATGCTCGCTCCCATAGAGGTGGTAGCAGCAGCAGTGCAGCTGGTGCTGTGCTGTCCACACCAGGACACAGCAGACCATGTGCACATGGTCCTGGATGGTCCCAACAGGGACAAGGCTCCAGTAGACGTGTCATTAGACAGTACCCAAACTGGACTAATGATTCAAGAGCATGATAGCTGTGTAGTAAGCTACTGTGGCCAGAGCCGTCACATCCATGGGTGACATCACAGGTATAGTTACCTGGAGCGGGGAGGAGGTAAAAGAGTGGTTTAGCAGATGACAAGGGTAAAGGCCAGTGAAAAAGGTGGCTTCTTATTGGGAAGCAGTGATGCCAACTCTCATAACAGGATGCATACACACCCATGGATTCACAGACACAGTAACACCCACTCTGACATACACACACACATTTGCCAGTGTTGGTATGAGAACCCCTACCTACGTGCAAATCATCGTTATAGTACTACACAATTACAAGACACGCCACAGAGATTACACATGTACAGGTAGCCAGAATGGCCTAAGATTGAGGACATCAACAGGGATACTAGATTGAGGTGAGTGTATGTGGGAAGGGGGGTTCATCAGTGGGCTATGTAACAACAAACCTTACCCCAGGGCGTACATGTTTACAGGCGGTTAGAATGCCCTTTTAAGATTGATGACATCAACAGGGATACTAGATTGCATTGAGTGGATGGGGGGAGGGGGTCTTATCATTTCACTATGGTAAAATACAGCCTCACTCCAGGGACTGTACAGCCATACATACACACTCGCGCACACACACACACACACACACACACACACACACACACACACACACACACACACACACACACACACACACACACGCATACACATACACAAAAACACACACACAAACTGTGGCATTCACAAAGATATACACTTATGTCACACACATACATGCACTTGACATGTGTGTGATTCAAACACCTGCCTATGTCTTGCTTTCTACACTTCACTCTGTACAGATATCTACAACAGTGTTCAGGAGAGTGAAAAACATTTGGGATATATTCCTCACCATACGTGACGTATATGGACACACACACACACCAACACGTGCCAGTATTGTGAATCAAAAACCTGCCTATCTCATGATAGGTATTACAGAGCAATAGCACTATCGCTCATGCTACAAAGCGTACTGACTCTTTTCTTTGCCAACTGTGCTGATATATGCACAATATATGCACAGGGGAGGTGTTACTTTTCCAGGTGTCAAGAGATTTGCCTTCAGTGTCACCCTTACTGCATTCTATGTTGTGTGTATTCCCCTTCAATTAACAAAATCATAGCTTAGCAGTTATACAGGTTATTGTAGGAATGGTTGTGACATATCTGTGAGCTGTCCTCGGTAATCATTCATCTGCAAAGTAGCCCCACCACTTAGTAGTTATGTCCAAACATTTGTCCATACCTAAAGTACAGCTTACTGTACTTTGAGCATATCACCGTATGCAGTTGGCAATGTTGAGGCTGCATTGCAACTGCATGATGTACTGAGACAACAGTCACCTTCAAACATCAGACACTGCACACGCATGGAATTTAAACACACATCAATACATGTACACATATGCAGCCTCCATCAGTAAGTGGACTAGCAGGTCAAGATGATACATTCCACACCTTCCCCACACAATTTGTGAAACCTAGCAGAGCATTACACCATAATGGATGTTGTATTCATGTACTAGTAGGACACACAACCACCTTCACTGAGTAGCCAAGTGTACATTTATGCCAAAAGCACATCAGCAAGACACACATACACACACACACACACACACACACACACACACACACACACACACACACACACACACACACACATACACACACACACACACACACACACACACACACACACACACACACACACACACACACACACACACACACACACACACCAATATTCCATGTCATGATCCCACAAACTGTTAGTTGACAGTTCCACTGTGAAGCCAGGGCACTATAACAGTCAACAATGACCACATCATATTTGTCACACATCATATTTGCCACACACACCTCATGATTACTTGAAGAGTGTCAACAATGTGCTCTGTTTGAGCTAGGCATTACACTTATTCAATTATGTGTAAGTTCTGTGGCTTGTAAACATCTCACCCTAGCACTTTCTGGCTATTGTGGTAATAAGGTTAATGTCCGGATAGCACACAGCATGCATGGCTTGCAATTGTTGACATGGGGTATATGTAGGAGCTGTGGGCACACATGACTGTACATGACATGGACATATCACCTGTAACTACTCAGAAACATACAGAGCATAGCTGTATTTCCCTGAGTCTGTCAATACAGGCTATGTGCGTAGGTCCTATGATCCTTTTATTTGGGTATGTTTGCAGGCATTGCATTTGGTGGACATGTCTAATGACATACATGCCACATGGGTTGTTGTATGATATGATAGGTGTCATGAATGACCAGTAGAGAGGGAATATTACCTTTGTCAACATAGATATCAAACCATATGTACTGTTAGCATTCAGCAGCAATGGACCTATCTTACATGTGCATGTGTGTAATGAATGTAGCCACCTGTATGTACAAAGGACAACAACAGCTATGGTATTTTCATTTATGTTGTATGAGTGTGGGATGTACATATCCAGGGCAGGTGCATCTAAGTCATATCCAACCATGAGGGTGTTGTTTACTGGTGTACAGCAACAGTCAACTGTATTAATGCTGACAACATCTGGGGGACCCTAGTATGTGTACAACTGACCTGGTTACAAACAGTGGTATTATTGCATTGCATAACACATTTTGCAACTGTGTCAGTACATGGGTAATTTGTACAGTTGATATGGGGCTAGGTACAGTTTACCAATCAAAGGTTATTTGGTGTTCTACCATACTATTTCATACCGTATGTATGGATGTGTGTTGGTAGTCTGAGGTCATGGTGGTGGATGTATATGAGGATACAACATAGAATGCAGATTTTGCCACTGTCACCTGTACCTGACTCATCTGTGATGAATTATGTCGGAGTAGTGGTCTTTACTTGTGAGTAGCCTTTATGAATATGTGGACACCACCACCTGGAGTGGTCCATACCAGTGATATGGCCCACATGTCTGGATCTGAGTTATATGGTGGCAGTGCTATTGTGCACTACAGAGCCTTCAGCCAGGTGTTCCTCACTGCACAGATGTCAGTATTCCCCATTGTAGGTTCTACATTGAGCAAATGAATTACGAAAACCACACATCTAGCACTGGTTAGCATAAGCATTCAATGCAATTGTCTTGTAGGTGTCAGGGTGTTACTTCTGTGTTTAGGACTTTTGCCTTGGAATGCCACTATATGGGTAAATGCGACCTAGGTATTATCCACACTCCCTTGAATCTTGGATGCATGTGCTCTGTGATAAAGGCATGTCTTCTTACAGTCATAACATCCCAGAATGACATACACTGGACAGCATCATAATTGCAGCAGGACATTGGCTCATTGTTTAGGTTAAGCAGTTGTCACTTATACCATGACATCATTGCGAGTGGCAGTATTGTGCTTGGTATCAAATGCTACATCTAAGGTGATGGACAGCAGCAGATATTGTGTAGATGACCAGTGTCAGATATGCTTAGTGGAGCGGTCCTGCTAATAATGTGTGTGTGTGTGTGTGTGTGTGTGTGTGTGTGTGTGTGTGTGTGTGTGTGTGTGTGTGTGTGTGTGTGTATACACATCCCATAAGTGCATATATGTATTTAGTTATAAAAGTTGCACATATGTAGACTTGTCTATGTTGTTTCACAGAGTACAGTACATTCAAGGGTACTGTACATATGTACACAAAGTGACTGTCCCGTTTGTTTTCAGTACCTGTAGTAAAATGTGTATTATAAAAACCATGAAGCACATATACAACCCGGATGGCATAGTGGTAAGTCCAGTGACCTTGGTGTGCATTATCCAGGGTTCAAGACCTACAAGGGTTGTTGATAATGTAATTTAGGGCTGAATAAGAAACATTTAAGCAGGTGTAAATGTGTTTTTATGATAGCAACCAGCGGGTATACACAGGTAAAAGACATGTACAACTTGCAGTACACTTGAAATGCCCTTCTTTGGCAATCCTGATGATGTCACCCACCTAGACATACACCTCTGGGACTACTGTAACCCAGTAGTCTCTATAGGACACCCTATAACTGCGTAATGCTATAATGTGATAAATTAGTTTGGTAGGTGTTCTAATCCCAGACTTGCCAACTGTGTGTATAGCTCTCTGCCTGAGAAGGGAACAATGCTTTTCAGAGTATGTACACTCCTTACAATTCACATACTCAACTCTGGCAAGGGTGCTGATGTCACCCACCTAGAAATAAACCTCTGGGACTGCTGTAACCCAGTCATTTCTGTAGCATGTCCTGTAACGGTATAATGCTGTAGTGTGGTAAACTACTTTGGCAGGTGTTCTAATCCCAGACTTCCCAACTGTGATTGTGCGTGCCTATCTGCCTGAGAAGGGAACAATGCTTTTTAGAGTATGCACACTCCTTACAATTCACATACTCAACTTTGGCAAGGGTGCTGATGTCATCCACCTAGAAATATACCTCTGGGAGTGCTGTAACCCAGTAATTTCTGTAGTGCATCCTGTAACTGTGTAATGTGGTAAATTAGTTTAGTAGCTGTTTGAATCCCAGACTTACCAACTGTGTGTGTGTCTATCTGCCTGAGAAGGGAACGATACTTTTTAGAGTATGCACACTCCTTACAATTCACATACTCAACTTTGGAAAGGTGCTGATATCACCCACCTAGAAATACACCTCTGGGACTCCTGTAATCCAGTAATCTCTGTAGTGTGTTGGGTAGCTACATATGCTGGAGTGTGATTTACAACTGTGGTAGGGTTTGATCCACAACCATGGCAGTTATGTATGTTTTCTGTGTCTTTCAATGTCTGTGTAGGGAGCAATGCATTATAGCCTACTGACTCGCAGGACATTTACAATGCCCTACATTGGTGATCCTGCTGATGTCATTCCTTGTCAAATACACCTCTGGGTAACAAGTTCCCTAGTAATTTTCGTGGTGCGTCCTATAACATCTCCATGCAGTAGTGTGATATAGATCTTGGTCATGGGTTCTATACCCACACATGTCAAATGTGGGTGTGTATCACTGTCTGTTTTGTGATAAATGCATTTTGGGCTACTCACTTGCAGGAAATTCAAATTGCCCTACTTTGGTAACCCTGCTGATGTCATTCCTTGTGAAATACACCTTTGGGGATGGGGTAGCCCAATAATCTCTGTAGTACGTGTTATAACTGCATAATGCTGTAGTGTGATAAACTAGTTAGGTAAAAGGTTTATTCCAAAATGTGGCAGGTGTGTGAGTGTGTGTTTGACAGTCAGAGCCTGTGTGGAGGTGGCTGTGAATGTCTAACCACTGGACATGTTGAAGAGCGTTTTTTGTAGTTTTCCTATATGACGGCCATATTATACGTCACAATGTCCACCTCATGAGGATTACAGATTTCAATCAGCCAAGAGACTGTGTTGGCAAGCCATACCCTTACATCTGGCAACAGGCCTGGTGAACATATTAAGCAACCCTACTATTACTCAGAGAACAGTCTGAACCCATGTGTCATACACAAACACACTTGCCTAGAAAATCCCGCTATGTAGCTAGTACCCTGCAGATTGTTGACAAACAGTATGCATGGTGTGAATGCAGTGGGATGCAGAGGGCATGGCACCCTGTCCAACAGTACAATAGGCACATAATTGTGGACAATGCACCTTCACTATGTTCCCCACTGGATGCCTGCAACATATGTGGTGCGATAAATTGTGAGCCACAAAGGACATACAATGCCTTACACACATGCCCTGTATGAACAGATGCCACTGACACCAGGGATTACCTGTATCATGCTTTCAATGCAGGTGCAGAGTCAACATGCAGGTCCTGCCACACCAGACCAGGATTAGCACATCTGATGATAACAGTCTGTGTACACATGTGCCAGGCAAACCAGGTACACTTAAACATGTCACTGTACATTAATGTGGGACATGCACATCCCAGGCAATGTCCATGTCAAAGACTATCAAACACAGACATGGCATGCATTGCAAAGCAATGACCACATGCAATGGTAATCAGGATGACAGGACAGTTAATACAATAAACATCTGTGTGGGACATTGCAGACACTACACCCCTGAACCACACTGCAGACCATTATCAGGTGGCCTGATGCTAAGGATTACTGCTCACCCAGCCTTGTACAGCCATATTATCACTTTCTGGATGACGTGTTTATTTTATGGAATGATTCAAATGTGGACCTTGATGGGTTTTTGGACCACATCAATCAGATATGTGTATTTTTTAAATTTACAGCCAAAAATTCTAGTGAGAAAATAGAGTATTTGGATGTGATTATTTCTAAGGACACATCCAATAAAAAATTGCCTCTAGAATATTTCGGAAAGACACCTTCTCTAACAGCTACCTTGATTTTCAGAGTAGTCACCCCTTTCATATGAAGAGAAACATCTATAAGGGGCAGTTGGTAAGGGCCGCAAGAATGTGTTCTACATATGACACCTTCTTGGAAGAAGTCTCTAACATAACAGTGGTAGCTTCAGGTTTATCTTAGAGAGTTTTATTGGGTTATTAGATTAAATGCCACTGTTGAACCAGGGTTAAATGATCATATTTCCCTGGTTCCTGTTCTAAGAAAAAGAGCTTTAAACATCTGAATTTTTATTGTATTTTGTACAATATACTATTTTTGATAATGTAAAATTCAATATTTTCCAAAGTTTTTTGTGTGTATATCTAAAGTACAAAGATTGTTAGTGTTTTAGTGTCTATGTCTTTAAAATTGTGAGAGAATAATTGATTAATTGTTTCATTGCATATAAAGAGTGTTGACTTGGAGCAATGTAAATTCTTCTGTTTCTTGTTCTGAGGAAGTCCCGAGGTGTATACTGGGAAGAAAGTGCTTAACAATAAAGAGACTGGAGTAACATACTCTTTGTGAATATTTTGTTTCAAGTGTTGGGCTTATGGTGCAGCTACTCACTCATATTGGCATCTTTGAAGTTATATTGTACAATGATATGTTTGTAAATTGGTGCATACAGGACCTGTGTCTTACATACAGGCTTGACAAGATGCAGGTGTAATGCAACATGTTTTGAGACTGCTGACTGCTGTCATACACTTTGGGTGAGATGATGGGATGACAGGTGTGTTTGCATGTACATTCTCTGACTATGTACAAGTCTGACTATCAGTTATATGTCATTTACAGCTGCCTACATTTCTTGGATCATCACACTAATTTGTCAGGGGAACAGTGCAAAAGGCAGGTGATGTGGGTCATTTATCAGGACCTACTGGGCAGATTGCAACAGTTGACTGGGCAGATTGGAACAGTTGAGGGGTATGAATATGCATACCACTTTCTATTTGAGCATTCTAGCATACTCTGTACAGTTGTTAAGTGTATATATGCATACAGCTTTCTCTCTGATCATTCTAACAAACTTTGTGCAGTTGTGTGGAATGATTATGCATACATCTCACTGGCACTCCTGGGATCCATAGCCCTGATGTGTGTGACAAAAGCATTACAGTTAAGATCACTATACACTATGCTATCAGGCAATTGTTGTGAAGCTTTGCTATGTATTTAGTCTAATATAGCTGACCTGTTTGCACTTCCAACATTGTTATACAGCACTTCATACACATTTTATCTGCATACCACAGTGTGGGTAACACTGCTTACTACAACAGTACTATTTAATAACTGCAACAGTACAACAACATATGACTGCAGAGTAAACAGAAACAATGCAGGGGTTATACCTTTATTTGCAGCATATTACACAAATCTGTATACTGGTACAACACTTTCTGAGGCTCTTACATTTATTTGTTATGACAGTACATACAGGCTATTTACTAACCTGCCTCGTGATGCATCCTTTGTAGCCTAGCATCATAGGCTTGCTGCTTCGCAGCACGCTCATCTGCAGCTGTCAGAGAAGTACAGTGATATTTAGCCATACCTATCCATAGTATACACAAGCTAGGCAATTATTAACTATGTAGTGGAAGGAGTACTTACTCAGTTCTGGGGCATTCTGCATCCCCTTGCTTCCTGTATCCACTGTTCCAGGACATTCCCCCTCTGCAGCTTCAGGTCTGCATGGTGGTGCCTGACCTGCTTACCAGTCTGGGGGATACCTGTGGTACTAGTGAGGTCACGGGCGAGACTGTCCCAGGCCTCCATTTTGTACTGCGAGCCCTGGTAGTGTCCCTGCAGTAGCCCTGGTACTGTCCCTACAGTAGTCTCCTGTCATGGTGCTTTACCAGGACCCATACCATGAATTTGGCTTCCTGGATGCCCCAGCACTGCACTCTAAAGCGAGTGCCTTCTCCCACTCCATCCATTCTGCCTGCAGGGGATGCTACAACCAGTTATGAGCCATATTCCCACCTCTTTGTTTTAAGTAGGGCCTGATTCCCATACTTTTCTGTAATTGGCCGTTTTCGAAAAGGCTAAGCTATGTCTTACTCATTACAGATTATATATGTGTCTGGTATCCATCATTCATGTGTACATACACTGTATGGGGTCCTGGGGACTTCATAACTTTATTACAGTGACACCTCAACTCTATGTTTACTGCAGTACTCCAATTCACATATTTATGGTCTGTGGCAGGTTATAGAACATTACACTGTACATAGATTCAGTTCACATGTTTGATTTGATTTCTCTGTGGTGAGGATTAGTTTGCTGATACCTCCTTTACATGTATTGCTATCATGGTGTAGTGGTTAACTACTGTGACTGTGATGTGCAGAGTCCAGAGTTCTAGCCTTGCAGAAGCTGTTTATTTTGTTGATGGCCAGAACACAGGCTGCTAGGTACAGAGTGATTAAGGCACTTGAAAGCAGTTGTGAGCAGGTGTGCGCAGGTTTGCATGGAGCTAAGCAATGCTAACCTCCGGTTACAGTTTCTTACACTCAGTTAGCCTCTTTATTGCTTCACCAGTGTGATGCTTGCATACCGACAGCCAAACAGGCTTACAATCACTTGCTCCCACACTTGCAAATGCACTGCATTTGGTGTTTGCATCTTTCACTCACACCCCTGGGTGGGGGTGAGGACTGCAATAATACCTTATGATGCCTATTACATCGGCTTACATGCCTACAGTGGGGTGTTGCAACCATGTATTCATAGATGTTGTGTAGTGGGTTATACAATGACACATATGGTCATACCATACTTAGCCATTTAAACTGGACTGTGCTGCGGTGGGACCCATATCAGGAATGGCTGCCCATTAGGCATAAGCATGCCGGTCAACTGTACAGAATCCACGGCCTGTCCAGAGTTTGCTTCATACTATTGGTGTGTTCCTCTTGCAATTTGCACCTGTCTGGCAAATACCTGGAAACTGACACCATTAAATACAGACAAGTAATTGGGTTTAGGACCCCACATCCTTCAGCTGAGTCATGCTAATGCATATCTAGTATTCTATCAGCTTTCTAAGGTTGTAAGTGGAATATGTGCTTTCTGTCTTTACTTATTCCCCCAACAATTTATGTTCTGTCCAGTGGTTTTGCTCTTAGGGGTTGAGAGGTATGGGCAAAAGCTCTTCCCATTTCGGAATATTACTTACATCCCTGGGGTGGTCCTAATACAACTGCACCAGCCAACACCTGCACGCCTAGGCCCATAATTGCATACCCATAGTTCCCACACCTGCCCCTCTTCTACAGCACTCATGCTTACTTTAGGTGTGGGTGGGGTCTAACCACACCACTACACACTGCCCACGTGTCAGGACCCATGCCATACATTGTGTCGACCCATGGGTTATCAGGCTTCCACAACCTACTGGTCCGTGTATGTCTATAGCCTGGTTTGATGAATCATTACAAGGACTGACTCCAATGATCAGTAATTTTTGGGGTGTCCCACAAGGGGCATTGATGTCTTTGTTTCAAGATTAGACCTGGCAGGCCTCTCCCACTGGTAGTATCCTGCCTGTAGTCTGGGAAGCAGTGGTGTGTTTACTTCTATTGTGTGTTTGTATGTTTCACCTGTCTTGGTGGGGATGGCTGATGCTACGTGTTACACGTTTGTAGATTAGACCCCACATCCTTATTTGCATGGCCTGTGAACATATGTAATTTGTAACTGCTGTATCATATCCTGGCTATTTACATATATATAAATAGCCAGGGAATTGTTATGGCTAGGCTTGTATAGGCCTTAGGGCTGTTAGCCTAGTACCAACCTATGAACCTATGAACATGTGTATATTTACACACACACGCACACACACACACACACACACACACACACACACACACACACATATATATATATATATATATATATATATATATATATATATATATATATAGATATACGTGTGTGTATATATATATATATATATATATATATATATATATGTATATATATATATATTACTATATACAGATATATCTGGATATGAATGCATACATGTATATATTTATATATTGCTATCTATGTATATCTAACAACATATGGATGTATGGGAGTCTGCATATGTATATATCTATATGTGGGTATGTATAGGTATTCTGTCTCTGTAATTTGTATGTATACATTTTTACTATGGAGAGGTAGAGTTATATCTCGATGTAGCTATGGGTAGATATGCACACACATTCCTCTACATATATACATCTACATCTGGTTATTCTGTTCTCTGCCATGTAGATTAGATTTTGCTGCAGTGGGACTTTTAGCAGGTGTGGCTGCTTTTTGGGTGATGCCTCTGTCCACTGAACACTTTTGCTCACATCCCTGGGGCTGTCCGTATAGACACACATCAGCCAACACCTGCACACCTAGACCCATAACTAGCCACCCAAATTTCCCCCACCCGCACCTCCTCTACTGCACCCATCTTTACTCTGGGTGCAGGTCGGTTCTGAACACACCACTACACACTGCCCACTCTCCACTTCACAGGACCCATGTCGTACGTTGTCTTGACCCATGGGTCATCAGGCTTTCCCACCCTTGTATTCCGGGTATGTGCACACCCCAGCCAGAATGGTCATCGTATCGGCTTCCTTTGGTTATATGTCAATTTATGGGGCATCCCGCAAGGGACAAAGTTGTCTGTTCCAAGATAAGATTTCACAGGTGCATTCTGTCCCTCCCCCGGTTGTATCCTGCCTGTGGTATGGGGAGCAGTGAACTATTTACATTGTTTGTGGGTTTGTGTGTATGTTTCCTCTGTCTGGCTGGGGGGGGGGGGTCATGCTACGTGTTACATGTTTCTTGCTTGGGCCCCTCATTTCCATTGGCATAGCCTGTGAACATATGTCATTCTTGTGTGCTGTTTCCTATCATACCGGTATATCTGTGTATATCTACGCACACACACACACACACACACACACACACACACACACACACACACACACATATATATATATATATATATATATATATATATATATATATATATATATACTTGAAATACAGCAGCTCAGCTATATATATATATATATATATATATATATATATATATATATATATATATACTTGAAATACAGCAGCATGCTATTAACCAAATCAATATTCAAAACAGAAAAAAAACGATTGCAGCACCAGGAAATAATGTTCAAGATTTAATCCACAAATTTAAGACAATATTCCAAGAAAAATACAAGCCAAAAGTAAGTGCTTTCATCTCCTACAATGGAGACTTCTTCAAACTGATGGCTTACACATAAACAAAACCTACTTAAATACTAAAATAGCAGTCAATTAAACATAATTGACAATGGAGCATTAAAAGCTAATTTAGCTGTTCTTAAAACAACAGTCAGCCTAATGCTGACAACTACCTCTAACTAAAATCCCTAATGCTTCAGTCCCTTTCATTTTTAAATACACAATAAATTATTCTCTGTTATTAAGTCCTGGGGGAAAACATGCATTTAATCTAACCTGCCAGCAGTATTCCAACCACCCTAATTCTTCTTCTACATTGATACTTTTGACATTAGGATGCACTGAATCTATTACCAAACACTTAAAATTGATTTTGCATCTATTTTCCACATAATGCTTACCCATAGCATTTTTACATCACCCTTACCAATAGTATAGTGGTGTTCATAGATTCTCCCATACAATTCTCTTTTAGTTTTACCTACATAAAAGGAGTTACATTATACACATATTAATACATAAACAACACTTTTAGATCTGCCTGCGAATCTACCTGGGACTTCAACTAAAGTTTTACCAAGTCTAATTTCGTGACTATCAATGTATAAATATTGACAATAATTACAACTGAAATACTTTACCATTCCTTTCCTTTCTTCCACAGCCTTATTTTTGTTTAGCTTCTTTTGAAAAAAATCTTTAAAGTTTTTTGCTCTTTTTTTGTACAAATTTAGGTTCATCTCCTAATTTCTGTATAATTTCACTATTTCCTTTTAGCATTCCCCAATTCCTTCTAACTATATTTTGATAGTATTAGAATCTGTACTATTTTGTACTGCTAAAGCTGTGGTAAATTCTACAGAAATTTTCTCCTTTGGTTTGTCAACAATTATATTATTCTTTTCCATCATTTCTTTTGCCATCACCTTATCTACCATCTCTTGGGGGTAACCTCTAGTTAACATTCTTTTGCAAAAGTTGTTAGCCTCTACATGAAAGATTTCATCATCTTCCATCAAATTACTAATTCTATTTATTTGACCTTTGACAATGTTCCACTTGGGGTTTTTTGGATGTAAGCTTGAGTAATGTAGATACATGTTGTTTTGAAATTCTTTTTTATGAATTTTGGAAAGTAATTTACCATCTGTTTTATAGATTATAAGATCTAAAAAACTGATTCTTTTTCTACTGAAGTTATGCGCAAACTTAATATAGGAACATACATTGTTGATATATTTCAAAAATTCATTTAATTCATCAACAATGCCATCCCATATTATCAGAGCATCGTCAATAAATCTCAACATTTTAATAATATTTTTTGCAAAGACACTTTCAAAAATATTGGCTCACTCCCATCCCTGCATAAAAATGTTAGCATAACTAGGGTCTAACGCAGCACCCATAGCAACCCCATTTGTTTGCACAAATAGATTTCAGTAGCTCCATTCTAACCATCTCTATGCCTTCTTTATTTGGTATCATTTTATATAAAGAATTAATGTCTAAAGTTAGTAATATATCAGAGTCAGAGACCTTAATGTTATTAAGTTTATTCATACAATCATAGCTATCTTTTGTATATGTGACACTCTTAGGTACCACTTTTTGTAGATGTTTATCTACTAAAATAGGCATTCCCTCTGTCTTACTATTTTTACTGGCTACTATTGGTTTTAAAGGAGGAGAATCGATATTTTTATGGATTTTAGGTATTCCAAAAATCCTACTAATCTTTGGATTATTATTAGTTATGTTTCTTTTCATTTTCTCATTGATTCTTCCAGCATAGAATCACTCATCTATGCATGATTCTATTAATAAGAATCCCTTCTTTATTTCTATTAGATTAACTGGTTTATAAAAATTGCAATCAGATAACATTTCCTTCATTTTTCTTTCATAATCATCTCTGTCCAACAAAACCATCAAACCTCCTTTGTCAGCCTTAAAAATAAGTATGTTTTCATCTTTAATTAAGGCATCAAAACATTCTTTGTCTTTTTTAGTTAAGTTATAATATTTCAAGTTGGTATCTGTTTCTAGCATTTCAAGCATCTGCATTTCACACATATTGAGAAACATTTCCAATTCTTTAGATAAAGGTGGATTATAACTGCTAGGTTTATAAAATTCACAGTTATTTTGTTTTTGATTTCCAAATATTAATTTAAGGTTTAATTTCCTCACATAATCTCTTAACTCATTGATCATCACTAGTTTATTTGCCCTTTGTGCCAGGGCGAAATTCCACCCCTTACTCAGTACACAGCAGTCATCATAAGAAATATGCTTACTACATAAGTTAATAATTTTAAAGTTCACACTGTTTACGTCTTCCATTGTTTTTGTTGGTGGTTCCAGTTCTTTCTTGGACCTTTCCTGCCACCCCAATTTTTTTGTGACTGTTGTTTTTTAATTATAGTCTATTTTTTCATTATGAAAATCTGCTGTCACTTGGACCCATGTTCTTCTTTGGTTATCTATTCTTTGATATACCTCTATAATTTGTTTGCTGCCATCTCTCAAGGTTCCTTTTGAATGTGCTTCCTCACTGTTTGTTTTTGTTTTACTGGTATCCTTAACTTTGGGTCTCACTGCTGGTTCTTTTGCATGTTGTCTAATTTCCCCTGTAGTGTCGAAATGAACATGTGCCACAACAACTTGCATATTATTCTTGCTGCCCAGTCTTTCTGACCTCCTTACAGTATTAACTTCTTCTTCTAAACTGATAGCATTTGTACTAAAACCTTTGTGTGTAATATTGCTAGCGTTTACTTGCAACCGTAACCTATATGCTGTGGCAACGCCATTTGCGTATTCATTTCTATCTCTGTAGAACTTTTTGATTTTCCTTTGACACAACTCCTCATTTAATTTGTATAAATTTTCTTGAATAAGGACCATTTTACTATTAAAATTATCCCTGGAAGTATTGTCTTTAAGCATATCATAATTTGTTTTGACTTTGGTGGTTATATCCTCTATTTTACTCATATTAGCATCATGCAACAGTTCCATATATTGTAGTCCCACCCTTTGATTAATATCAAGCCATTTGTCAGTGAATTCCTTGGGTAAATCTTTACCCACTGGCAAATTTTTTTATTCTCAGTCCTCTGGGGACTTGTTGAACTTTTAAACAATTTTCAAAGAATAAATTGTCCCACTGAAGACATTTTAGGGACAACAAATCTTTCTCTAACCAGTTAAACCTCTCTTGCATATTGTAAACAGTGCTAATCCAGAGTTATGGGATGAAAATGAACTGAAATAGCTAGGAATATGTCTGAAAGATAGTTATGAAGGGTCACGCCAAAATCACATGAAACCATTATGCATAGAACAAAGATAAAGTTTCAGAAACTGAAGATCCTAGGACTAGAATTAGAACAGAGAGTAAAGGTTCTGCAATGGCATGTGGTCTCACATATATTATGTGTGGGGCCATCATGCTAGACCCCTACAGGTATAAAAGAAAAAAATAAACAATTAGCAAACCAAGAAATTGAATGGCAGATTTCTTTGGATGGGGAAATGACCAAAGATGAGCTAAAAAAGCATAATAATGCCAAGAGAAGAAGGGGGCTTGGGAATGTCTGAAATAAACTGATATTTAAAAGTACAACTTGCATTCTTAGTTGGGTGACAAGAAGAAGGGTAGTAGCCATGTGGAAAGAGATGATATGGCAAACATATTCAGTACTGGAGAAAAAAATGTCTATTGTAGATTTTCTGGATAATAAGCACTCAAAGAGTAGAATATACATTAATATGAATGGTTAGCATTGAAGTTAACTAAATATTTATCATTGCAGAACTGGAAAGGTTAAGACAGAAAGTCTTATCAATATGGATAAAGCTAGACAG
Organism: Protopterus annectens; assembly: GCF_019279795.1. Classification (NCBI taxonomy): domain Eukaryota; kingdom Metazoa; phylum Chordata; order Ceratodontiformes; family Protopteridae; genus Protopterus; species Protopterus annectens. The sequence goes on along the minus strand of NC_056731.1, from coordinate 1,330,690,850 downwards.
CAAGTAAAAATTAAATAAACAAAAATAAACAGCAGAGTGGAGATGGAGGCAATTGCAAAAAAAGCTGAGATACTGAAACTTGTTTAAAAAGTAAAAGACTATGAAAGAATGGGACATAGTGAGGGAAAATATGATATATCCAACATACCTAAATTTTCAAGCAATAAAAAAGGAGTTTAAGCAAACAAAGTCAGCAAAGAAAAAAGTGAAACCTGGATGAGACTGATAATTTTGTTACAGAAATGAGAGAAGAAACAGGATTGATAGCTATTATGCATAAAATGTAACATGAAGAAAGGAAGAAAGAGAATAGCAACACAAATGAGGAGTGAACAGGCTAGGAAGTTAGGCACTGTATAAGAAGAAAACCATTTGAAACAAATATATTTAAGGCCTGCAAAAGCTGTAAGATCTGTTAATGTTTGCATGTTTACATGGAAGTGATTCCACAATTATTTTATTTCCCAAAAAGCATACAGAAAGCAATACCAAGGATAAATGTTGGATGTATGATAGAGAAGAGAGAGGTAACTGGCAGTTGATATTCTGTTACTGTCTAAGTTTAAACCAGTTTAAAAATGTAATGATTAAGCTGATAATTGAGGTGATGAATAGTATGTTAATGATAAAAGAAGAAAGCCATTTTAACACATTTATTAAATTTGTAAGCTATAGATAATAACACAGTTACATGTACAATAATAGAAAAGAAAAACTATAGCAAACATTTTTCATTTTCATGATTTATAGATATATTTTCTTTTTAAGAATTGTCATTCACTTTGACATTACAAAATATTGCTAAATTTTTCTTTCCCTTAAACCTCACTCCTCTTCCTGGACATTACTCTTCATACATCATTCTCACAAATGCCATTTTTTTTTGTATGCAGTCTGATACTCCAGTTTCCTAAAGATCTCACCTCCATTTCTTTTATCTCCTTTACAATATCCAATATTCAAATTACAATTCATTTCGATTTTGATTTCCATTTTTTAGTAACTGCTTTTTGGCAGCTAAATAGCATTAAATGTGATAAGTCTCTATTATGTCTGGGCAATTCAGATCATCTATCCCAAAAGAGTCATTTCCTTAGTTACAACCATTTGCTTCCTCACTATTTCTGACAATATGCTCTGTAAGGAAATGTGATATCTGCACACTCATTGCATTCCCCAAAATATGTTCCCAGTTATGTCTAAGTCTCCTCATACAGCTATAATTTGCTGTCTACCTGAGGAAAAATATTTTGAAGTCTACTTGAGGTATAAAAATACCTATGCAAGTATTTCCAACCAGATATATTAAACATTGTGGACCTTGTTGCATAGTTGGGAGCTATATAGCTGTCCTCCCATTGCTGTTTTGTATATTACCTTTCCATTCTGTATTCCCAGTATTTTCTAACACTCTTTGATTGATTCTTATTGTTATCATGCAATATTCTAAATGCCCTAATAATTATCCCTTTTTAAAAGGACATATGTTCAAGATACCTTTAAAAATATTTACAACTGGTCTTTCATTTAACACTTTGCTGTCCCTTTCTCTTTACCTATACTCATGTTCAAAATATATCTAATTTCTCTATGGGATTTCTTGTTATTTTTTTCCTATTATTGGTTCACTGTTTTTGGCAATAGCCCTTTTCTACTTTTTGCTGCCTAAGACATAGTGCTAAAGATTTTGTGTTCTGGGGTCTTTATCAAAAATATTTGCTAAACAGCAACTTTTCCAAACACATGCATATTGTCCCATTACTGTCTTATTTTCCCTTTAGCTCTTTCCAGTTGCCCCTCTTCTTGTTTGTCAAGGTTACCATTATTTTACAGTACTGTAAGTATAAAAGCACCAGTCTCTCATTTTTAAATTATTATACTGCATTTTTTTAATGTTTATTGGTGCATATTCTGAAGTAGTTATTAGATGCATTTGAAAACTTTCAATTAAATATACATATTCGTGTGAAATATAATTTCAATCCAGTCTTGCTCAGTTATTGTATCTTTGGGAATAATATGTAAATTCTGTTGGAGTTCCCACTACCTAATTAATATCGTCCATACCAAACATTCTCATATATTTCTTTTTAAATGTACCCATGTTTGTTATAGATCCCATTCCAGATCTTCCTGAGACACCATCACTACTGTATATCAATTTTTTTCTCACCCATAAGCAAAATTACCTGCTAAAAATGTATTAGTTCTCACAGACTTGTCTTAAATGCCATAGCAACAGTTTTAGGTGGAATATAAATGAATGCAAATGTAATCCTCATCTTCTGCCAATAACTCTTTGCTACCTCAAAGCTACAATCTTTTACTTTTTCTATCTTTTTTGAAACTCACTGATAATCAGTATATGGCTCCAGTTTTCATTTGTTTCTGATATTCTGTTGAATGTCTGCCTTGAAATCATTTCTTTGTCAAATTCATATACACATTTCTATCTAAATTTGTCTACTGAAAAATTATTTATGCTCTACACTTCTTAATATAATTAACCGATTTTTGGCTTTTTGTCTATGCCTCTATGGCCATTTACATAACATGATAATATAGACAGAGTAGCCATTATGATAGAATGATCACTTGATCACCTGAGTCCCACTTGTTTATTTGCATATCTATACATTCCCCTTCATTGCTAATGCATCTCCCTACTCTAATCTGTGCAGAAACTGGCTACTAATAAGCAAGTCAATGTGAAGACATACTCCCAACCTTAATGAAGGTTGCTTTCTCTTCTCTTCTTCACTTTACAGGTAGAGTTTGAATTATTACTCACCCCATCTGAGGCCTTCACTGATAGATATCCACTGATTGCTTCTCTGGTTTCACTGGTTTCTTTGCATTCCAACTAGTTTACACCCCTTGTGCTATCCCCTTCCCCCAATACTAAGTCTATATTAGAATCCTGCTGAGCATGGAGCCATCTTTAAATTATTAGTCTCCCACCGGGACACAAGTGCTCTTCAGCAATTGAATTATGCTTGCCGGTAAGCCATTAGACCTCAGGAATTTGTTTAAAGTATTCAGATTTGTAAAGTAACACTTACATTTTGCTGCCCATTACTCTTGTCTTGGTGTGCTCTGCCCCACTCCATTCACCCTCGCTAACACTTGGGCTCTCTCCACTCCACTACCCTGCCCCCAATTCCCTCCAGCCCTGACTACCTCTACATTTATAGTAATCACAACCACACCCACAGCTCAACCTCACATCGCCTCCACCAATTACAGCTCCTCAAGTCAGATCACATTACACCACACCCACTTACTCCACCATAAAATACTCCCAACCACTCTCATTCCCACTAGACATCATTACATCACCCACACTACTTACCCATCCACATATAGTGCAACCCTATAATTCCTATCCACACCTCCACCTAGAACCAACTTAAACTTTATAACCATGACTATCACACAACTAAGTCTAGTCTGTCTTCTCATAATTCTTTATAATTCCACAAGTTATCACTCTATCAGTATCCCTAAACTTAGTAGCACAACACTATATTATGCACTCTCATATACAGACTATGCACATTATAATAATATCTGCCCACAATTGTTCAAAAGCTACATAACAGACCAATTCAGAACTAAACACATATGCTCTCATTCCTGCTCCAAAAATACACAATACTGTCTCACACTCACCACCAAACTCCAACATCCGTATCACCATTTCAACACCAGGTTCACCATAAGTGAGGACATCCACCCCAACCCAGGCCCAAATCCATCCTGTCCAACACAAACTGCTTCAACACAGTTGTCAGAACATAATACCCCCACAATCTTCATCCCTGTGCAAATCAACAACAGCAGTAAAACCAGCCATCTTTTAATGCTAAATATTAATATTAGAATTATCAAAAATAAAATACCTGAACTCCAGGCCACAATAGCACACTACTCCCCAGACATAGTTGCTTTAACAGAAATCTGACTAAATAAAAACATAGCTAACTCAGAAGTTCTCCCTACCGGCCACAATATCATTAGACAAGACAGACCACTTCGTAAAGGGGGTGGAACTGCCTTACTGTATAAGTCCAACTTAACTTTATGTCAAATACCAAACTCCTAGCCCTCCCGCAATAATTGGGACATACATATCTCACAACTTCAACTTCACCCTAAAAAGGTCATCACCACAATTGTGATCTATATTCCACCTGGTAATACACCAGCTAGCCTTGAAGACTTCTGATCCTGGTGTTCTTCCACATACTCACAAGAAACCCTTATTCTGGGGGATTTCAACCTAGACTGGTTCAACTGTATATATTTTTTATTTTTATTTTACATTTGTTAACTAGGAAATTCTGACTAGACCAGGTCCATTTCCAGCAGAACCACCAAGTAATCTAATAAATCTCCATGGTTACCAGCAGCTAGCCCAAATTCCAACTAGATGTGATAAAAAATCTAAAAGAGAATCCATCCTTGACTGGGTCCAAACTAACAAGCCCCACATTGTACCCCCACACAGGCAGTCTCCCAGACACCTTAAGTGGCCACAACATAATATACCTTATACGTAGTAGAAGAAGCATATGCAAAACCACTAAGTATAAATCCACTAGAAACACAAAAACATTATCTCCTGAGGTCCTCAATACTTTACTCTGTAACTGTGACTGGACCACCCTAAAATCCCTCCCACTTGACCAGGCTGTACCATATTTCAACAAAACTTTTCTACAACACCTAGACACTGTTGTTCCATTGCACAAAATTAAGGTTAGAACCTCTATAAACCCCTGGCTCAGTAAAGAAACCAAACAAATCCTCACATCCAGAGACACTGCCTGGCTTTACTTTCAAAAAACCAAAGAAACACAAAGCCTAATTAAAGTACCAAGAACTGTGCAACCGTGCAAAAAAAATGCATTAGGCTGGATAAAAAAATCCTACTATACGACATTACAAACTAAATACCAACACAACCTCCCAAAATTTTGGAAAAATTTGAACCAGCTACTAAAACCCACTCAAAAGGCTACCCCCCAAACCAACCATGCCTGACATAAAGTTCTCATTGAAACACAATTCATCTCCCACTTTGTGAACTCAATTCTATCCTTAGTATCACAGGACATTTCCAACCTCACTATCCACCCAGCACAAATAAAACTAATACAAGCTTTACCCTCAAAACAGTTTCCACGACTTCAATCAAAAGCATGATCTCCAAACTAAAAACTTCATCAACAGCAGCCGACCTACTCCCCAGCTATTTCTCAAGACTCACAGCAGATGCTATTGCTGCCCCAATCTCCACTCTCATAAACAGATCAATTATTGAACACTATGTGCCCAAACTCTGGAAAATATCCTATGTTACACCCATACATAAAGGTGGGACCTTCACTGAACTTAATAACTACAGACCCATTGCTATACTACCCCCCTGGCCAAAATCCTAGAAAAATGCATCCATACACACATGCTAAAATATCTCCTAGACAGCAACATCCCATCACCAACTCAACATGGTTTCAGACCTGCCCATAGTACCACTACAGCCTCTTCTGCTTCACAAACACAGTAAACTGTCTCAAAAATGAAGGCCTGCAGGTATCAACTCTTTTTTTGGATATGTCCAAAGCATTTGACACAGTCTCGCAACAAATCCTGCTAAACAAACTAAACTAATATCACCTTTCAAATTCCACTCTTACCTGGTTCCAAAGCTATGAAATAGGAAAATCCTCTCTTTCCTCAGCTTCCCATAACTATAGGAGTCCCACAGGGTTCTATCGTAGGACCACTACTATTCACAATCTTCACAAATGACCTCCATACCTTCACACAGTATGCATCTATCATTCAGTAAGCAGATGATACTACTTTAATCTGTGCTGCACAAAACACTCCCACCCTCCTGCAAACAACTCAACTAGCATTCTTTGATGTTGAAAACTACCTTCCCAAAACCCAACTTATCCTCAATCAAAAGAAAACTCAGCTTATGATTATAACCAGTTCTAACAAAAACACTGATAACAGTCAATTCACTATCTACTCCACAAATGCTACTCCAGTCACTCCAGTGTCACAGACTAAGCTATTGAGAATAACCACAGACTCCCACCTAAAATTTGATAGTCATCTAAACTTAACTATTAAAAAAGTACTTTCCAAACTGGGATCACTCTACCGTAGCAAACCGTTTTTTACTAACGACACAAGATCAGCCATTGCTCACTCTCAACTTCTATCAACCCTACTCTATACATTTCCCATTCTGACTAATCTCAACAAAACTGAACTAAGCAAAATGGAAGCCTGCTATAACAGAATTGCCCACTTTGCTGCAAATTGCTCATATAGAACTCATCACTGTACTGCTTTGAGGCAGCTCCACTGGCTTAAACTGCCCATCTTCCTAACCTACAATCAGCTCTGCCTCTGTCATTCTATCTATTACCTCCCCAATAAGTGTCCTGTCCTCAAAAACCTAGTACAACATCACTCGGCCAAAAGGCCTCTTAGATCATCAAGCAAACTATTACTAAAAGTCACCAACAGCTACAATAACTTTGGAGACACAATATATAGTAGTTCAGTGGCTACAAAATGGAACTCTCTCCCCACTAGCATACAAAACACATCATTCAAAGCCTCCTTTAAAAATCTCATTAGGCAACATCTCAAGCAAAGTTGGCAGTGCTATGACTGCTCCCTAGGCTAGAGAAAGCGGATAAGGTACACATACTAAACCTAGAGTACTTGATAATAGTTTTCACTCTTACTCACAAACTCTGGCTAATGTACAATGTATGCACTGTACCTGTGTACTATGCATGTATTCTACCAGTTTTCCAATTTTCAGCTGTATACCACAAATCTATTAATTACCTTTATTTTTAAATTAATATTTTTTGTTCTCTCCACTGTAACTGTTGATGTGCTGCATACCACTGTAAAAACATGTCTATTGTAATTTGTGTGTATACTGATCAAGTCTAAATATCTAAATATATCTGTAATTTTTCTATGTGGAGCTTTTCTTCCCGGGCCTCTGCTGAAAAAGGGCCTTTTCTGCTCAGTCAGACACCCCCGGTTAACAAATGTAAAATAAATAAAAATAAAGAAAGAAAGAAAGAAAGAAAGAAAGAAATGATATTACTCCCACCTATTATGCATAATTCTTTTTAATGTATATTTCTAATGTTCAGCTTAAATGCATGCATTGATATTTGACAGGCAAATCTCTTGTGTAGTTGCTTCTTTCTCATCTCAATTTGAACCCTTCTAACATTTTTCAAGAAGATAGCCCTTTATTGAGATTACAAGGGATAAGAGAAGGATGCAGACACATATCACGAGAGAGCTACTATGTATTATAGCATTAATAGCGAAAAAGAAATGGCAAAAATGTTGAAAAAAAAGACTAGCTCTATTGTGAAAGAGATGCAAAGCTTATTAGAGGACTTAGAAGAGGAAGAATAAAGGTGACAGAGACAAAGAAAAAAATGTGTTAATAGGTAATTTCCCTGGCTATAATACATGGATAGGAATAAATGACTGAGAGAAGAATAAAAACAAAAGCAGATCAATGGTGAGGATAGTAAAGGTAATGGGAAGACAGTGGGGAATACTGCCATTTATCACCCCCTGAAAAATGTGCATATATGAATATTTGCAATTTGTGAACATTTTTCTTTAATGTAGCAGGTTACTAAAATCATTGGAAGTTACTGTAATAGAGAATTCAGTGAATGAGAGAATTACTGTTATAAAAGTGTTTAAGGTGGAAATTTCCATATAAACAAATTATCTTTGACATGTTTAGACATTGAGATGGTTTTAGAGAATAGCATTTTCACATTCAACAACACATATTACCATCAGAGGCATGGCATAGCTATGGGCTCACCTTATGCCCATAGCTATGCCAATGCTGTTATGGCCATATGGGAATGCACGTTTCTAGTGAGTTCAAGATGGTGGGGTCATCAAATAAAATTTTACTGATGGTTTGTGGATGACCTTTTTATGGTTTGGACTGACACCATAATGGAATTAGATGCATTAATTTGCTATCTTCATTACACTACAGGCTTTTTATGGTTCACTGCCACTAAGTACCATACTGAGATACCCTATTTGAATGTTATGGTGAAGAGGAAGCCTGGTAATAATAGACTTATTGGAAGCCTTTATAGGAAGGATTGTTACAACCGAGTTTGGTCCATCATAGCAGCATGCATCCTAACCATGTGTCTCAGAATGTGGTGAAGAGACACAATTTAAGAGCCTCTAGGCTTCATGTTAAAGATCAGGATTTTGAAGAAATTATCTTGACCCTGAACTATGATTTTGGAGCTAGGGGGTATAAGGGGACTGAGATAGCTAAGGGTATGTCTGCTGCCCACCGGCTTAGGAAGGGTGTTGGGAGACCCTATTTTACGACCCCCACCCAAGACCCACATAGACAAGTTAGAAGGGACAATATTTTAAGAGTCCCTGTGACTTTTTCCAGCAACATAAATAAGGTCACTGATGTAATTATAAAGAATTGGCATATTTTAACCTCGGATTCATCTGCTGAAGCATTAGTTGGCACATCTCCTAAGTTTTACTACAGGAATATGGCAAATTTAAAGAGGTTGTTGTATTACCTGGATAAGATGGGTTATGGACAATGGGGAGAGGGTACCAAAAAGTATAGCACTTGTAATTTTTGTCAGTATGTTAGAGAGAGTAATGAGTTTGTTCATCCACAGACAGGGAAGAAATATTTTTTAAATGTTATGGCTAACTGTGACACAATGAACATTGTTTATTTAGCCAAATGTGAGCAGTGCAGCTCATTTTATGTTGGCAAAACCAACCATCAGTTCCATTAACGTATTAGGGAACATATACATTGTATAAATAAAGGTAACACTGTCATTGCCTTAGCTAAACATGTTCCAGATGCAAGGTAATGCACATAGGTTTTAATGTGTTAGATGTTATATATGAGAATGCTAGCAAGGGTAACACTGAAAATGAAACAGAAAGATGTGAAGCAAGATGGATAGCCAAACTACGTTCTCATATGTGGTTAGGTTTAAATGAATTTGTACCTATGAAACCTGTTTTAAAAGCCAGAAGGAAAAAGAAAAAAATTAATTCACGGGATTCATGAAGCTTGCGCCAGGTGCAGGCGTAGCGTTGGCATTCCAACACCAAATATGGCCGGCGAGCGATCCAGGTACGAGCTGTTAGCATGTGCACTACCTGTGTACGCTATGCCCGCACAGCTCCCAGTACCTTTATGCTAATTACTCCATTTGCAGCAGTGTAGCATGCAAATGAAGGTATTTAGTGATCCAGGAAGTGGTGCAGGCATAGTGTAAACATGCAGAAATGTAAACGGTAAAAAACGGTTTATATTTTTGCAAACATAAAATTAGAGCCATGACAGCTGATCAAACACATGTATTATATTGTTAATATATGCCAATGGCTAAATATATAGCCATTGCCATAAAAAATGTACAAAATATAAAAATAACATTGATTTTTTTTTTGCACTATCGCAAAGTTTAAGCGTAGGGCAGCGGCGTGCAAACGGGATCGCAAGGAAAGTAGAAAAATATAGAATAAAACTGCAATGTAATACATATCATGATTTCCCCATAATAGTCAGTGGCAGGCAAGTTACACCACACCAGGGTGCAAGGGTTGCTAAGGGGCTGTGTCAGTCTTATGCATGGTATCTAGGAATTAGTAGGAAATTCCATGCAAATAAGAGGAGTTATAGTGAATCACAGATTCGCCGCTAGTGTAAGGATGCACATCACAGTGTAAGGTTATAACACCAAGGTGTGCCCATGAGATAAAGATGAGAAAAAAAGAGAGGGGTGTGTCACCTTTGCTGTAAGCACATTGGAGCATTGCTAATCCGGTTTGCCCGTAGATAAGCAAAGCAGTAGGAAAGGGGTGTGTTGAATTGGCTTTAGCTTTGCTTAGCTGAGAGCACACAAGGTAACCGAGTATGCACGTGAATGGAGATTAAAACACACTTAAACTCGGTAAATGGGTTTGTGCTGCATGCACTGGAGCTGAAACAGGAAGGATATAGGAAAAAAATAAGGAAATGCTGCAGCAGGGAAATTGGAGTACAAATGACTAATTAACACCTAGGAACCTACAGTGGGCCATTGACAACAGTTAACAAGGCTGCAAGCAGCTTCCTGCAGAACAGGAAAGGGGAGGGGCTGTAATGCAAAGAAAACAGCAAAGTGTCACAGCAGAACAAAGCAGAATTGCATTATATCAGCTACAAAACACATTTTGTAACAAATGACTGGGTAGGGAAAGTACAAAACAAGAAAGTTGGTAGGTGGATGCATGCCTGACAATGGGAGGGGATCCAGGTTTAAAAGTGAATTAAAAGGCAACCGATTAATCAAAGCAGGCAAGCATAACTCCACACTACAGGCCCCACACTTGCAGTACTCACTGTAAAATCCATAATTAAGATACCCTGCAGCTGGAATTGCTCATATACAGCCAATGACATCAGCGGCATCCATAGCACAATAGTATAAAGTGTAAAAGCACCTCAGACACATTTGTGTATTCCCATACACTCTGCACCAGTGGTGTATACATACGGGGGACTTTTAATATGTACATGTTAGGGGCTACCATAGCTTTGATCCACCAGCATGTGTTGGAGACTGAAGGTGGTGTGGAGGATGATGCACACAACCACCTCAGGCACCAGAGGAGGAGAAGAGTGTTCAGACCCAGGGTAACCTACCAGGGGCTACATGATCTGGAGATAGTAGAGCATTACAGGATGGACAGGGACATCCTACAGCAACTTGTGGAGCTGTGCCAGCCACGCCTGAGAGCCAGAACATACAGAGGGGAACCCATCCCAGTGGAAACAAAAGTATGTGTAAGCCTGAGAATACTAGCCACAGGTACCTTACAAAAGCCAACTGGGGATATCATGGGGATCTCACAGGCATCATTGTCCAGGGTACTTCACCAGTTCCTGGATGCCATGTTACCACATGCCAGTGAGCACATATACTTCCGATGAATGCAGGAGGAGTTGGCCAGCAATATGCACCTCTTCCACTGTGTGACAAAATACCCGGAGGTACTGGGTGCAATAGACTGCATGCACATACACATCAAGTCACCACCAGGTGAGCAGGGTAGGCGCTACATAAACCACAAGGGATACCCCTCCATCAACTGCCATGTCATGTGCAATGCCCAGGGCATTATCATGGATGTGTGTGCTGGCAGCCCCAGATGCTATCACGACTCCCACATCTGGCATGCCTCACAGCTGTGTCAGGTATTTGCGAGGGGGGACATCCCATATGGCCACCTGGTGGGGGATGCTGGCTATGCACTGGAACCGTGGATGATGACTTCCATCAGAAATGCACACACAACCATGCAAGAACGCCATAATGAGGCACACGCACAAACCAGAATCATCATAGAGCATGTATCTGGGATGCTTAAATCACAGTTCCATTGCTTGGACATATCCAATGGAGCCTTGCAGTACTCTCCAGGCACGTGTGCCCACATCTTCATAGTATGTGCCATGCTACACAATATGATCCTGCGGAAACAGCTGCAGCAGAGACAGAATGGTGAAGGACCTCACAGCCCACCACCATTGCCAAGGGTCCCACAGGCACAGAGGTACTCAGACCACGAACACCCTGAGCCAGCCCCAATAGGCAGATGGAAGTGTGCCACGTATGCCCATGCCTTGGCAAGGAGGGAACGTATAGCACACACACTGACAGTGTAGGCACCAAGGGACTGACACCTTTCTACATCTGCACACACAGTAAAAATGAATGGCACACACACAAGACTACCTGTAAATTGTCATGTATAGGCAGTCTACTGTGTGCATGCAACATAGGCATCCCTCAACTATTGCACACACAACTGCTATTGGCACAAGGCAAGTCAACACCTGAACAGTAAATTAAGCTAACAGCATGTGCTGATACTGTATGTATAGGTTCATAGGTTCATAGGTAGGTACTTGGCTAACTGCCCAAGGGCACTTATAAGCCTAGCCAAAATGTGTCAGCTTTTGCCACCCCATTGATTAATTAACTGTCCCTATGTGGAGCAGAGCCAATGGTGGGATCCTTGGGGTGTATCTACTGTTCCCCATCAACTCTTCAAGGTTTCTCTAGAAGAGTGTTAGTGAGGGGCTCTGTATACTGTAATTAGGGATGTTATTCCAAAGCATGGGGAGTGTCTGTGACAGGAATCTGTCCCTCCAACATGTTCTAGTTATAGTTGTGGCAAGGTTTAGATCACTACAGCGTGTGGCTCACTGTGACATGGATTCCCATAGGTGGAGCATATCCATCAAGCCTGAGCTGGACATGGCTTTGTAGGCCAGCAGAGATCATCTCAGAGTAAATGAGATGTCACTGTGTAAAGCAGGAGTTCATTCAGTCTGGCTGCATAGGACATATGTTTGAGGCCAGTAATCCTCTTGGTGAGGTACGTTCATGGTCCTTCCAGCTGTCGGAAGTGTCTTCTGAGGTACATCCCAAATGGGTTATCATACTCTATGATGGGACTGATGAGTGATGACTAAAGGGGTACTATAACCTCAGTATGTCTAGATGCGAACCCTTTAGTAAGCAGATGGCCTACACAGAAGGATGTCCGAACTACTTTGGAGATATGATTGTCAAAGGAGAGAACACTATCTACCTTAGTCCCCGGATCCCCTATTACCTCATCTGTATTAAGGTGGCTGCCACTTATGTGTTAATATGTGGGTGTTTAGTTTCTCCCAAAGGAATGACCATGCAGTTTGTGGCACTTAGCTTGAGGCCATGACTTTGACACCTTGTGTCAGTCTCTGTGAGGCCCTTTGAAGGATGTCTGTGTTAGCTGGATTGTCAGTTATGGCTCCCAGTTTGCAGTCATTGCCAAACATGGTCTGCTGTAGTCCACCTGTGTTTGCCTGTACCTCTGAGAAGTATATGCCAAACAGTATGGGTCCCAGGACTGAGTTCTGTGGGATACCATTTGTGACTGGTTAAGAGTTGGACCTGGAGACTGCTAGTCTTACCATGTGGGTTCTGTGTGTAACCCAGTTGGCAACCCATCCTGTGATGTATGGGTTTATGTACAGGCTGGTGAGTTTATGAATAATACCTGAGTGGGGATTGGTGTCAAAAACCTTGGCAAGGTCCATGAAGTATTTGTGAACCACCTTTCCCCTCATCTAATGCCTTGGTGAATATCTGTAAGACGTCACAAACCACAAGGACTAAACAAACTGTTGAAATACAAAAAACGAAGAACTGAGCCCAAAGACCGAACAGGTGAATAAAATAAAGAACTAATTTATTTAAGCGCTTTTGGAAGAGTCGATACTCCTCCTTCTTCAGAATGAATGAATGTTCATTCATTCATTCTGAAGAAGGAGGGGTATCGACTCTTCCAAAAGCGCTTAAATAAATTAGTTCTTTATTTTATTCACTTGTTCGGTCTTTGGGCTCAGTTCTTCATTTTTTGTATTTCATCTGTAAGACGTCAAACAGGTTCAGTAGGCATGATCTGCACTCAACCAAGCTGATCTGGGTTGGGTCAAGTGTTTGGAGGTTACCAATGTCTTTGTCAATGAGTGCCATGAGGATGCGCTCCATAGCTTTGCAGACCAGGCTAGTGACGCTTGTGGGGTGGTAGTTACCATGATCAGTTGTGTTTCCACCTTGGTGGAGTGGAATAACTGTTGCTATGCGCCATTGTATGGGCATGTAGCCTGTATAGAGGCTGAAGTTGAAAAGCTTAATAAGGTGGGGGGTTAGTTCGTCTTGTTGTGTTTGCAAGACGCAGTCTGGGACACCATCTGTCTCCATTGATGGTGTGTTTTACCATTTGAGAGGGCTATTTCCACCTGTGTGTCTCTGATGTCTGGGATACTGTACTTTTCGGGTATTGTAGTGGGCTCTTTAGGGGGTGAAGTTTGCACTGAATGTATCTGCAAGGATGTTGGTGATATCAGTAGATTCAGTATATTTTGTGCTATATTGCACAGGCACACTGCAAATTTGTGTGTTACCACTTAGATCCTTGATATAGCCAAAGAAGGCTTTGTGGTTATCTTTTGAATCCTCGAACAAACCAAATACATGCAAGGTAGAACAAGTTCACGGATCAAACCATGAGCATCAGAGTACAACAAAAACGAACCAGCACAAGGGAGAAGAGTGCCTAAATCTAATTTGTTGTGGCAATATCTGAAAGCTTCATACTGCAAACCGGTTTCGGCTGTGAGACCAGCCTTCCTCAGTCCAACAAAAATAATATGGATAGCACATCCTGGTATATCCTTATAGAAACAGAAATATTGAAGGCATATACACCCTAAAAAACAAATATGTACAAATTGTGAATAGAAATACATAGACAATCTTGGTCAGATCCAGGCTGCAAGATACTATGGAATTTTTAAATATCATTTAAGATTCACAATTGGAATCAGACTGGTTGCTTTGTACATTGGACATGACTTCCCTTTATACCAGCATACCACATGATGCTGGTTTATCAGCTATTGCATATTGGTTAGATCGATCCCAATTATATACTCCGGGATTCAACAATGTTTTAACAAAATTGACCCAATATGTGTTAACCAAAAATATTTTCTACTTTGAAGGCCAAGCATATTGGCAAGTCAGAGGTACAGCCATGGGAGCATCTTTTGCTCCCATATATGCAGATTTGTTCATGGGATTTTTTGAAGAACAATTCATATATGATTCTCATAATAACATCTTTATGCAAGAATTGGATATTTGGAGATGATATTTAGATGATTGTTGGATGGTGTGGTGGGGCGATGTGACCTTGGCACATGAGTTTGTCAAATATTTGAATAACAATACATGGGATATCCAGTTTACTCTAACTATGCAACACCAAGAAATTGTTTTTTTGGATGTATTAGTCTCTCGACAGGCTGATCAAACTTTGGCAACTTGTGTTCACAGGAAATTTCCACAATATAATACACTTTTGCATGCATCAAGTTACCACCCCCGCCACATCATCAACATCATCCCCAAATCTCAATTTTTATGTATGAAACAAATTTGTTCTTCCCAAGAATCCCACTCAGAATGTGAACAAGATTTGAGTAACAGATTGGCAAGTAGAGGTTACAATAGATATCTCATTACCCAAACTATTAATGAAGTTAAAGATATGCCTAGATCACAACTTTTACAATATAAACACTCACATGACAGACCCAATACATTAACATCTCAATCCATCAGATTTGTTACTACATTTGGAAGCAATACATCTTCATTTAGAGATATTATCAACAACTATTGGGATATTTTGTGGGCTCATGAACATTTGAACGATATAATACCAGAAAGATGTGTTTTTTCCTATCGTAGGGGTAGAACTATCAACTCTCATTTTACACATTACAAAAGGTATAATCCATCTATACCCATGCAGACAACCTTATTTGGTGACCCATTGATAGGTTGTGTTCCTTGTGGTCATTGCAGTGCATGCAGATACATCTTTAAGACTAAAGAATTTACTAGTTGTAATACCCCCAAGGTATACCAGATAAAAATTTTTGGTAACTGCAGTACTGACTGGGTAATCTATTTGGCCACATGTACATGTTTCTCTTTCTATGTAGGCGAAACTTCCAGACCATTCAGACATCGGATAAGTGAACACCTCAGCGCTATCAGAAATCATAACATTTCTAATGCTTTATACAAACATACTATGATTCACAAAACCGCACAATTCAAATTCACCATCATTGATAAAATTGAGATGCACAGAAATCTTAAAGCAAGCTGGCATGACAGATTAGATAATAAGGAATCCTCATGGATTACCAGGTTAGGAGCTTTATTCAAACCCGGTTTAAATGAAACAAATTAGTCATTTGGAGCCAGCTTCTGATTTTGCTGATTTTTTGATTTTTTGATTTTTCGTTAATGTCATAGGATTTAATTTTCATGTGCATTGTCTAAATATTTTTATTCACAATTTTTACATATTTGTTTTTTAGGGTGTATATGCCTTTAATATTTCTGGATATATAAGGATATCCCTAGCTTTATCAAGTCAACTTGATAAAGCTAGGAACATCCTAGCGAAAGCGCTTGTATTACGTGATTTCTTTGGTGTGTTTTTACATTAAAGACCAGTTTGTGGATTTACTTGAACTTGGTGGTGTCAGCTCTGTGGTCGGTCATTTGTTTTTGGTCCTGCTCTTTGGTTTTATTGGATATATAAGGATATACCAGGATGTGCTATCCATACTATTTTTGTTGCACTGAGGAAGGCTGGTCTCACAGCCGAAACTGGTTTGCAGTATGAAGCTTTCAGATATTGCCACAACAAATTAGATTTAGGCACTCTTCTCCCTTGTGCTGGTTCGTTTTTGTTATCTTTTGAATCCTTGCCTATTTCCTGTTGAAGTTAGCCTCGGATGATTTCATGAGGGACCTACGTTTCTTACTAATACTGGTCACGGATGTCTGTCCTTCTTGGGATCTGCTGTTTTTCTGGATTACTGTCCTACTTCTGTTGTATTAGCCTGTTTATTGCAGGGGTCCACCAGACTGGTGTTATTGTCTTGCAGGAGTGAGTCTTGGTTTAGCAGTGATGGCACAATCCAAACATCCTTGTAGGTGCTTATAGAGTGCATTTGTAAATCTTTCTGTATCTTTAGCAGTGTTTTCTCTTAGCGTGGGGGCTGTGAGACCTCCCACCTTTGTCTTTAGTAGTGTGAAGTTAGCTGTAGGAAAGGTTTTCACTGTGGTTTCCTTGGGTCGGGGAGATGTTTGGGTGTGGAAATCATCAGTGAATAGTTCATGGTCAGATCTAACCAGTGACCGGTTTACCTCTGCTGTGGTGCACCTGTCACCCATGTTGGTGATTACCACTTCTAGTATGTTTCCACCTCTGGTTAGGGAGTTTATCTTTTGAGGTGATAAATTCCAGGAAGTGCTGGGCCTGGAAGTGAGTACTTGAGTAAGTTTCCCAGTTAATGGTAGGGTAGTTGAAATCGACCAATACCATGGTGTTCGGTAGGACTGTCATGTTTTCCACTGTCTCCAGGTAGGTGGAGTGGTGGTTCTGGGTCATGGAGGGTGATCTGTAGCAGGCCGCAGTTTGCATTGCAGTTGTGGCTGATGTTAGCTGCACATGGATGATCTCAGAGGTATCATGCTGCCCCACTAACCTGGAGGTGTAGGTATCACTGATGAATATGGATGCACCCCCTTTATGTCTGTGTCAGTCCATGTTCTGTGGCCGAAATGTGTGGTATGGATTGTAGTCCTGTAGTGCTGGTGTGCTCTCAGGAGCCTTAAAACAGGTTTCAGTTACTGCACAGATGTTGACGTTGTCCATACTGAGGAGTGCTGTCAGTGCGTGCATTTTGTGATGACAACTCCTGGCATTGAGAATCATAACCCTCATTGATTTTGCTATTGTGCTGTTTACGGAGGTGGGATTCACCTTTGAGCCTTGCCTAAAAAAGGCACCATTGGGGCACCAAGAGCTTGGCCAGTATTCGAAAGCCTAAGGCTGACACATGTAAGCTGGTATGGTATTGTTGCATGCATGTTTCCCATCTGTGCTTGTTTCTCATCTTTCCTGTAGGTAACCTACTGGTAAGCAATAGAAAGCCTTAAACTGATACAAGTCTTCTAGCTTCCAAGATAGGCTTTTGCAGTGATTAAGTATCAGTGTTCTGTATTTTCTTGCTGTACTTAACTGTTTTCTGACTACATGGTGATTTCTCACTGTATATTGTGGTCTGAAAGCTCTGTTTATTCGCATATTATGTCTGTGATGGCCTGAACTTTAGAGGTTCACAGATAGGTAGTAGATTATCTGCCCAAGGCCATTCAGAAGCATAGCTACAGTTTGTTGGCTTTCTCTGCACCATTGATGAAGTAACTGAGCCTCTGTCAAGCATAGCCAATGAAGTGATTCCAGGCAGAGTTGCTGGAAGCTGTTGAAGACTAGGGTGGTGGAGAGTGATTGACGCAGTTAGTGATCTAAAAAGGGCATGTTAACATGAAAAATCAACAACATTCGATTTCCCCAACAGGTCTTGCAGCTATAAAACTGGAGGTGCTCCCCCTCCCCCTGGCTGTATGGTTCTGGGACACATGATCCCAGGGGTGTATATTCTGTTACCCAGTCACACAGAAAGGTTTCTCTTGAAGTGTGTCAGTGAGGGGCTATGCCTAATGTAGTTAGGAATTTAATTAATAGTCTCTCATTTCATTTGTTATGTTTTTATTTCAAGAGTAAGTAAAGCTCAGTGGGTTTGGGCACCTCCGCCCTTTGCTTAGCTTAGCTTAAACATATAAATCATCAAAATAGGAAATAGCCAGATGCAGTGTTAATGTCAATAGTGCAATAGTTACAGCATTCGCATAGTATCTGTGCATTCATCGTTAAAATCCCAATAAAGTCAGAGATGTTTTTCATATTAAAAAGTATACCTTAACCACAGCTTGCATATTTAGGTTGTAATCTTCAGTATAATAAACATTTGAAACACCCATATAAACCCATGTGTGCCGGAGAGTAAAGTCAACAGAGACTGTAATGTTATGTAAGCACATAGTGAGATGTTACTTCACTGAAATATATACATCCTGAGTAGTTAGCAGATGTGGCCGTGTTTGCACGCACAGGTTATACATTTTTAAATTTCGTTTAACTGTTGCTTTAATGTCGCACAAACACTTTTAAACATGCTTACAACTGCTTAAATGAGCCTTATTCTGGAGTAAAAAAACATTTTTAAAGCATCGCAGGTCTTCAATCATGCACACCATAGTCATGGGACTTACCACTAAGCCATCTGAGCTGTATACATGTTTCATGGTTTTTAGACTACATCTTTTACAACAGGCATTCCACAGTACTGACCACAAATGGGACAGTCACTTTGTGTAGATATGTACAGTACATTGTAATGTACTGTAGTTTGTGAATCAACATATACAAGTCTATATATGTATAACTGTTAAAAAGTAATACTAAATATATATATATATATATATATATATATATATATATATATATATATATATATATATATATATATATATATATATATATACATGTATATATATATATATATATATATATATATATATATATATATATATATATATATATATATATATATATATATATATATATATATATATATATATATATATATATATATATATATATATATATACACATCTATAAACATACTTCGTGACACAGAAGCAATCCAATGAAATGAAGTGTACACAAAACACATGCAGCTCTGGTATTATTAATATTAACTTAATTCATCATAGAAGGGATGTTTGTTGTGTATGTGGAGTTTGGGGTGGAGAAGGAATGATGGGTAATGAAATTATGCATCAGGGAGAGTCTGGGTTGGATGTTCAATAAGTGAACTTGAGGTGTATACATGGAGTATGGAGACAACAAAAAAAGGACACAAAACAAGAACCATTCTTATCCCTAATGCAATGTGACCTGACAGGGTGTAACACTTAATTCCACAAACATGTGAACATTAACATGTATCATACATATGTACACCAACTGACTGTCACATTTGTTTTCAGAAGTGAGGAATGCCAGTAGTAAAATGTATATTCTAAACACCATAACGTTTGTACATATTTCAGATGCCTTAGTGGTAAAATCAGTGACTGTGGTGTTCATGGTCCCGTGTTCAAGGGATGTTTATTTTGAGGGCCAGAATAAGGGCTGTTGGATGCAGGTTGATTAGGGCAGTTTTAAGCAGTTGTAAGGGGTTTTGCGTGGGTTTGCACAACGGTAAGTTGCGCTTAAACACGGTTAAACGGATAAGCGCTTCACAGGTGTAACCTTTGCTTACCGTCACGCACTCCACGGGCAAAGTTGCTTACAACTGCTTAAATGTGCGTTAATCACACTTTCCCTACCAGTCCCTGCTCTGAGAGGTAAAATAATAAACACTTCCAGGATTAGAACCCGCAATCATGTACACCATCCTCAGAGTAAACTACCACTAAATACAGCACCACACAAAGCGCAAAGACACAGCACCAAATTGCTTCACCACAAACAAGAAAGAACACGGATCCAAAGAAGTCAAAGAATTTATTGTCTCTAGCGCCTCGGCCACAGTTAGCCTTCAAGGCTAACTGTGGCCGAGGTGCTAGAGACAATAAATTCTTTGACTGCTTGGATCCGTGTTCTTTTTCGTTTGTGGTAAACTACCACTAAGCTACCTGAGATGGACCTATGCCAGCTGTGTATTCAGACAGGTTAAAACACAAAAGGGAGGATTGTGTGGAAATAGGACAAACCGCCCTGTACCCAATGAAAGGTGTATGCTATATATATATATATATATATATATATATATATATATATATATACAGATGTACACACATATATATATATATATATATATATATATATATATATATATATATATATACAGAGAGAGAGAGAGAGATACATAGATACATGTTGATATATAGAGATATACATATATGTTGATATATAGATAGGTTAAAAACAACTGCACATCTATAGAGGTACATATAAACTTATGCAATAATATATATTATATATCTATATCTATATACAAATATATATATATATATATATATATATATATATATATATATATATATATATATATATATATATATATATATATATATATTTGTATTGGTACAAGACAATAAATACAGTATTGGTGTCATTCAAAGGGGATCCAATGCCTGTCAGCCTGGAATGACATGCTGAACAAGCCATGATGCTTCGCTAGGGACGGATTGCACCTGTCACCCTTGGGCTTTCGGATATTTGAATTGGCCCCAAAACTTGGACCGAACCACAAAAGGAGGGGGAGTATCAATATTCATCAAAGATACCCACACCTCCAGGTTGGTGGCACAGCACGAAGCATCAGAGACTATCCATGTGCAACTAAAAGTGGGTAAAACTGCCTTCCAGTTTATAGCCTGCTACAGACCACCCTCTCAAACCCAGGAACCCCACTCGGCCTTCCTGAGAACACTGGAAAATACGAAGATCTCTCCAAACACCATTATATTGGGCAACTTCAACTACCCTAACATAGACTGGGAGCATTACTCTAGCTCCAACACCCTAGGCCAAAGGTTCCTAGAATTTATGAACTCAAATGCTATGGAACAACTTGTTATCACTCCCACAAGAGGGGAAAACATACTGGACCTGATCATCACCAACATGGGGACTCTATGCTCCAGACCAGAAGTGTATCCCTCACTGGTAAGATCAGATCATAAACTAATCTCACTGGATATTCACATCCCGACCCCACCCCCCTGCCCAGAAAACCACAGTGAAAAACTTCTCTAAAGCAAATTTCACACTCCTCAAAACCGAGGTGGAATCCTTCAAAGCTCCCGGGCCTGTGGAAAATATGGCCCAGACCGCAGAATCCTTTATAAATGCATTCTATGAACACCTTCAGGAATGCATGGATCATGCAATCCCAAAAAAAACCAAGACCCAATCCTCCAAAGGCAGATGTCCTGTCTGGTGGACCCCAGCCATAAACAAACTATACAATAGAAGGAGGAAGCTACTACATGACAGAGCAAAATCCCCAAAAGGAAGGCATCTCTGATCAGTATTAGCAAAAACTACGGGCACTCATAAAATCGTCTTAGGCCAGCTTCGAGAGAAAAATTGCACAGGACACTAAGGATAATCACAAGGCTTTCTTTAGTTAGGTTAGGAACCTGGGTGGGAATTCCCAGATATGCTCAGAATTAGTCCAAAATGACAAAAAATACACCGAACCCACAGACATTGCCAACATCCTAGCTGACAGGTTCAGCGCAAACTCCCCCCCACCCTCCACCAAAAGGGCAAATATCTATCCCAGCAGAGTGCTGCCCCCTGACATCTCAGATGCTCAGGTAAGAGCCACCCTCTCCAAAGCAAAAAACACAGCATCAATGGGACGAGACGGTGTCCCGGGCTGCGTCCTACATGAACTCCAAGAAGAGCGAAACCCAAACATAAAACTACTGTTCAATCTCAGCCTTACTACAGGATATGTACCCAAAGAGTGGTGTACAGCAACAGTGGTCCCTCTCCACAAAGGTGGTGCCTCAACAGAGCCTGGAAACTATTGCCCCATAAGCCTGACTAGCTTGGTCTGCAAAGCTATGGAAAGGATCATCATGGACCTCATAAATAAAGATATTGGGGACCTACAGACACTGGATCCTACCCAGTTCGGCTTTGTTAAGGGCAGATCCTGCCTCCTACACCTGGTTGATTTCTTTGAAACAATTACCAAGGCCATTGACGAGGGGAAGGTGGTCCACACAGCCTACCTGGACCTCGAAAAAGCCTTCGATACAACACCCCATTCGGGCATTATAGATAAGCTCACCAGCTTAAATATAAACCCCTATGTCACTAGATGGGTTGCAAACTGGCTGAAGGACAGAACCCACATGGTTAGAATTGTTGGAGCCATGTCAGACTACAAACCAGTTACAAGTGGCGTCCCACAAGGCTCAGTCCTGGGACCTCTCTTGTTCGGTATATATTTCTCGGAGGTATAGGCAAACACGGAAGGACTGTGGCTGACCAAGTTCGCAGATGACTGCAAA
This sequence comes from Protopterus annectens, assembly GCF_019279795.1. Lineage (NCBI taxonomy): Eukaryota > Metazoa > Chordata > Ceratodontiformes > Protopteridae > Protopterus > Protopterus annectens. The sequence continues at coordinate 1,330,668,123 of NC_056731.1, read as the reverse complement.
CTGGGCACCATAATCGACTCTCCAGCTGACACAAGCATCCTCCAAAAGGGCCTCATAGAAACAGACAACTGGTGCCAGAGCCATAGCCTCAAGCTAAATGCCAAAAAGTGTATAGTCATCCCCTTTGGCAAAAACAAAGTGCCCACAAATTACCACATAGGTGGTAATCTATTAAGTACAGAAGAAGTAATTACGGACCTGGAGACCCAAGTTGATAGTGATCTCTCATTTGACAACCACGTGGCCAAAGTGGTTAGATAAACATTTTATATAGCCCACCTAATCATGAAGGGATTCACATCTAGATCAGGGGAGGTCATCGTGCCTCTTTACTCATCCCTCATCAGGCCCAAAACTGAGTATAATGCCCCTTTTGGGATGTACCTTACAAGACACATGCAGCAACTGGAATGACCCCAAAAGTACCTCACCAAGAGGATCAAAGGGCTCAAAGAGATGCCATATGCTGCCCGGTTAAAGAAACTCCAGCTCTACTCAGTGGCATACCGCCTGCTCAGAGGCGATCTGTGCCTGACGTATAAAGCCATGTCCAACCCGGAATCAATGGACATGCTGCACCTCAGAAAATCCAAATCCCATCGAGCTACGCACTCAAGAGACTTGAACCTCAGCACTGAAATAAATAGGACATGCTGGAGGGACAGATTCATAACCCAGAGGCTCCCTTCATTCTGGAATAAAATCCTAGTCCAGGTTAGGCAGAGTCCCTCATTGACTCTCTTCAAGAGGAATCTTGATGAGTGGATGGGAGATCGTAGGTTTACCCTGGGTATCACTTCTGTGTCACTGTTAGACAGAGGCACAGTATACTAACCTCGAAAAAGGGCATAGCAAAATTAATTTAAAATGGGTGGCGAAAGCCAAACACATTCTGGCTAGGCTTATAAATGCCCTAGAGCAGATAGCCTAGTATGAACCTTTGAACCTATATATATATATATATATATATATATATATATATATATATATATATATATATATATATATATATATATATACACATACATATATATATATATATATATATATATATATATATATATATATATATATACATATATATATACATACATGCATACATGTGTGTATAAAGCATCTGAAGTGTTCAAATCTGAGTATAACATGGACCATAGCAATCACACATTCTGCCACCCCCCCAAACAATATGAACATAACATATGAAGAGTATATGCCAATACACTATTACAAATATGTTCTATGGACATGAGCCAAATAGGGTTAGTCACCAACACAACTACAATGACTGCAAATATCCATGACAGAAATACACAGACATCTTTCATTTAGCAAAACTTTATTACATTCCGATGTACTGCCAAAAGGATTCAAGGACTAACATTACATGCATGCTATACAGGAAGCATTTAACAGTGCCTTAATGAATCAGCCTGCAATTACCATAGTATTATTCCACTAAGGAATAGGTGTTCACATAGGGAAAGAACCCGCACACACAAATAGAATATGTATAAATGCAGTTCCTACACACCTGCATCTGCTATGTACACCCATCAACAGCTCCCCCACACCCAAACTAATTACAATACATACTGTCATACCATAACCAATTATTCACCCACTGTACGACATCTGCTGAAACCTTGACATACTTGGACAGAGACACACTAGCATGGCCCTATGTGAAATAGTTGCAGTTATACAATGTTACAGAGTTTGTTTGAACTAATCCTGTTTCAGAGGGTTGAAAATTAATTACACCAGGAAGTGTTACCAATTATTGATTATTATTGATTATCAACACAGTATGATACACATTTACACCAAATTAAAGATGTCTGGTGTGCACACCGTAACCCCCCTAACATTATATGAATAACCATACAGCCTTTAGCTGGACAAACATCCTGGCCAGACTGAAACATATGCAGACGTATTAGGTACAGACAAACCCTGCACAAGTAGCAATGCTCAGAAACATAACAGCAGTACTCACATTTAGACCAAATCTTCTAGGCATTACACACAATATATTTGTGTTTGCTTCCATACAGCTGTTGCAATAGATTTCAGACAACACTTCCAGGCTGTCTTCCTCACAAGTAAGGCAAAGGGACAATGCCCAAGTGGAGTACTCAGTTATACTCCACTGTTGCCATGGTATTGGCTAATGAAGTAGCTGCTCAGATGATGTGCATGCAATTATCTACTTTGGAACACCAATTGATCAGGATATCACATGTTACTGATCTCTAAGTATAAAAGGATGCCTTGTCACACATTCAAACCATCTGTATATACCTGCAGAACAGTACAAAATACCCAACTGAAGATTGAAACACAAACCGAAAAAGATTAAAATACCAGTCAATAACACCTCCAATTACCTAGAAGGTATGTATAACATTTAGTATGTCTGTGTATGTAGTACCTGTTCTGTAAGAATTACAGTGTAATCAATGCATATAGTGGAAATAGCTATCTTGTAGTGATGTATTGTTGAGCAGTAGTAATGCTGGTAGTAGTCTATGTGTGTACTGCTGTAGGTCACAAGACAAACTCCTCATACACCACAAGGGATGATATATATGGGGTTAGAACTCACCAATTCTTTTCCAGCCACTGTCAGTGTCAGGGTTGGTCCAACATGTGCAATAATGGGATAGTATATGTTGATATATTGTAACAGTAGATATGTGTATGGGTGTATTAGTGAGATGAACATGTCAAAGATGGGCTTAATTTGCAAATATGATTTGCTTTGTGGGATATTGTGCCAATAACTGTAATGTACAGTATCCTAGGCAGATCTGTACTCCATTTTACATAGCATTTCTGTTATGTTATGCAAACATTAGTTATGTCTATTGGCAATTACAATACTCAGTAACAGGATACATATGAATTGTATTCATCTGACAGTTTAACAGCATGATAGCAAAGGAAATTGGAAGAGCTAAGTAACTATCCATGCACATAAGACATGTAATATCCACCTCTCTAGTATTGTTTGCAAGCAATAACAGCTGCGCATGTGTACTTGCTATGCAAATGTGTAGTGACCCGTGTTACAGGGCTGGGCCAAATGGCTATGTGCACACCTTCATAGAGTGGATTTTGAGTGTAGAGACACACTGGTTGAACTTTCAGGTTTGTGCAGCCTAACCTCTCATTGCCAACCTAACACCCACTTGCAAATACTGTATGTAAGGTTGTGCACAGTACTGGTAATGAAACAAGTTGCATATCATCTGTAACTCCAGTGTAACATCTGCAGTAGGAGTGTAAGATGTAGGAGACTGCTGCCCATGTGTAATAGCTGCTTCATATGTGATGGCTTACACTATCTGATTATATTCTGATCATGTTGATAGTGGCAGCAGAGTCTATTGATACTTGACTCTGTTTGGGGAGTGGGTGTCCATGCCCAACAGAGCTCATGGTTCTGGTGGGTATGTGAGTATATACCCAGAAAAGGATATAGACCTGTTGACACTTGCATCATCTGTAATCAACTATCATGATGTGATGTGCTCCTCAGATGAGGATTGGTGCTAAAGTTAGTAACTATGTTTCTGTAATAGTCAGTGTTGTCACGTCCATAACACAAATATTTACTTGTGAGCATCACTGTCTAAAACATATTCATAAGCAATAAGTAAACCAAATACAATACTTGGTACTTGTAGTACTGAATGCTTATACAGGCATGTCCACTAATCAGCTACTGGTGTTTACTAATGTCACCTTTGTGCATGTGGCCATCCTGGGGGAATGTAATCTCTATGCCATGTACACTGCCAAACCCAGCTAACACCACACCCCACACATTGTCTGGGATGCAGCTACAGAAGTAAGCTGGAAGGCAGTCCAGTCTACAGCCATGACTGGACTGGACAGTCATGAGGTGTAGGTTAACACATGCATATGATCACCACAACCAACACATAACCTTACCAGAACACAGTAAGGACTCCCACACATACCACCACAAATCACACACATTCACAGAGGCTTCTACGTATCTGGTCAAGCAAGAGACCTCCAAAGCTGGAATAGACAGACATAAAAATTCACAAACTGTATGACATAAAATTGTGCCACACCTCAGAACACGTGGCCAGAAACATGCCCAACAGTACTCATTTGTGAATGCAAACTCTAGCACTATGTTACACACCAAGCTATACGAGGACAAACATACTGTCAGCTGCCTGTCTGTCATGATTAGCCATATACCCTTACACTCAGACCACCTTTTGAACTATACACATGGCTCTGGCATATTCCGTGTTGTTGTGCAGGACCTGTGATGCAGTAGCCTGGACTGCATGGAAACACACATGTAGGAATTGTCAGGTCTTGTAACCAATGCAGGTAAGTCCCAAGGCCTGGGTAGCATTCTGCCATTGGCCAGAATGATATTGCAGTACAGGGACAAAAGGATTGTATTCCACAATTGTCTAATGTACTGGTGTAACTCAAAGGGTATCCAGTATCTCTCTGCTTGGGATAACATGGTTGATAGACCATGATGCTTTGCTAGACAGGCCCTGCACCTGTCACCCCTGGGAATCTGGATACTGGCTAGGGCTCATGTTCCCCTATAGTGCCTTCATCATGCAAAGTTCAAGTGAAAGGCCACTGCTGTAACAGGGACAGCCAACA